>NW_024081357.1:0-92368 GCF_003009895.1 Hyaena hyaena | reverse complement strand
TCTCTCTCTCTCTCTCTCTTTCTCTCTCTCTCTCTCTTTCTCTCTTTCTCTCTTTCTCTCTTTCTTCTTTCTCCTGAATCCTGCCAAACCACTGAAACCAAAGTGCAGTTTCACATGCTCCCCCCAGTTGGATAAATGGCCTTCTGGACAAAACAGATTTTGTTTTAGGCTTTCTCCTCCAGCTTCTTGCTTCTTCCTCGATTTTGTTTGGGTAAATCATCTTCTAGAGTTTTGGTGATCAAATGTAATTATCACGTCAGTTTTCTGTTTGGTTTTAAGGTTTTATATTTGGTTTTGCTTTCATATTAACATTTCCTCCAGCTCTTTTAGTTATCTTCAGTGAGAGAATCTAGTTCTAATTACTCAGTTTGCTATTACTAGCATAAAATCCCTTTCACCCGGTAGTTTATAAAGAGTCTTT
Organism: Hyaena hyaena; assembly: GCF_003009895.1. NCBI lineage: Eukaryota > Metazoa > Chordata > Mammalia > Carnivora > Hyaenidae > Hyaena > Hyaena hyaena. The sequence goes on along the minus strand of NW_024081357.1, from coordinate 91,947 downwards.
ACTGTATGTGAAGATGTTTAAATAATTACTGATTCTATTCTAGTTCAGCCCTTCCCCACAGCATCTCATTATTTACATTTTTAGGATATGATATACAGGATTTTACAAAACACTCCTTCGCTTTCCTTAAAACTAAAGCTTAAAGGAGAAAGCAATGGCCATTTTTATGGCTAAGAAACTCAATAATGACTTTCAATACTTTTGAAAAATCATAATGAAGTTCCCAAGTTATTTTCAGGCATGTGTTTTGCTACTTAATTGGTAGTTGCTGCAAAAATCCAGCGGCAGATATTTTGTCAATAAACCCTTCCTTTGTTTTATTTTTATATAGAAATTATGACTATTTTTATTTAATTCTAATTAAAATTTGTATACATGACCTCAACTATGTATATAAAAAAGTCAGAGTAAGGCAGAAATCAGGAATAGAGATCGGATAATACCAGAAGCAGCACTAACAGCTCAGACTAGAGGGGATAGCCTGGGTTCACCACAATAGAGCTTCATTCTAAAATTAAAGCAATAATCTATTTAAAATCAGTATCACCTAGTTATAATTTGATTCTGATTTTAAGAGGTCACAGGGGAGTGATGTCTTTATTATATGCCATATTGATAATAAGTTCCATTTGAATATCTGACATTTGAATGCGATCTGACATGAATTCTAGACATTTATTTATCAGGCATTTGAATCACTAAAAATGTGCATGTAATACATAGATTCTCTGTATTTCTTTTGTGAATCTATGATTACCTCAAAATTAAAAAGTTAATTTAAAAATGTCATCTTTTGTTTGTTATTCTTTTTAAAAATATAATAAAAATTTTTTGTTTTATTTCCTATTTAATCAAAATCAGATTCAACTCTCAGTGAGTGAATCAGAGTGTTAGGAAGGCACAGTTTTAATACCTTACTGTTCACTTTTCCTTACAAGTTACTAACATTACCTTCAAGGCCAGTCTTGAAATTGTCTGAAGCTTTCTGAACCAAATATTGACTACTTTTTTCAAGTTTGCAAGTATTTTCTTACAACTACTTTTAAAATCCATAGTAGTAATCTACTTACGTTAGTACTTGTCAAATTTCTTTAAACATCTACTGCAGTGCTTCTCCTTAGAAGATCTAAATAAATTATATGTATTTATTTAAATATCAAATAAGGTTTTCCCTTTATTTTCTTAAAGGTATCCTCGTAAGCATCTGAAACATTAGATATGATTCATACCTGCAGAATTATGAGAGCAGTATTCTCCTCAATGCATATAAAAATCTAATGTCACTTTTAGTTATTTTCCTGAGTACTAAAGTAATTTCAGTGATTTAAAATGCCCATAACATCACAGTTTTAACAGGCCCTAAACTGGAATTTGGAAGGAAAACTTAAATTTTTGGTGTCTGTTTATACTGTGAAGTGATTATGGATACCAGCCAAAACAGAGGGCACCTTTTAAAATTGCACTGTTTCAAAGGTCATGTATGGGAGAAACGTTATAGATAACAAAGTCCAGATATCCAAAGTTCAGCTAATATAAGCATTCAGGAATAATGCAGAGATCAGCCAGAGATGGATAGTTAATATGAAATACTAGCAAAACAAGTAGAAAAATTCAGTTCATTATCATTTGGAGAAACTAAACAATAAAGCTCTGATACTTTTTAAATTCCATTTCAAAAGCTGTGTTCTCATTTCTTCCAAGCAACTTTATTGTGAAATTCCAAATCATACCTCAGGAGAAGTGAAAACGTCTTTTGAAGACACCAAGATGATCAGAATGCATGCTTGTATTGTAATGACTTGCTGTCCTGTATCTGTTTCTAAACACATTGTGAAGAGAATCATAATGTGAGCAGTAAGAAACCTTGACTAATGACGATCTCTGTTCTGCTGAAAACTCACCTGAATCATACTAGATTGGTTTCCCATACAAAAATAACAAATAGCCTCTTAAAATCAACATGAACGTTAACATTAAAATGAGTATTTCCTTATTATCCATTGGGTTCTTTATCTGAGCTGCTTAAATATAGGCTTAGCATGCTGTATTCCATACTCCCTGAACCCAGGGTTGTAGTTTTGGCCAACATTTATCAAAGCAACATACTCATGAAATACCTAGTAAAAAACTATCACTGCCCCATACTAGTGTCTAAAGGTCAGCAATTTTTCATTTTAAATCAAAGCATTTTTCATTGACGCATATGAAAGGCCTATAAATTCCTAAGAAAAGGTTTTTCCACAGGGATGATTTCTGTAACTATCTAGGAGGTTAAAGATAAAATGCTCTACATGATCTCCTGGGCTCCCATGGCTTCAATTATCACCTCTGTGAGGATGATTCCCAGATCTGTGTCTGCAAACCTGTGTCCCTAACCTTCAAGCCCATTATTTTAGCATCACACTGGACAGCTCCCCCTGGGGGTCCCGCTGAGCAGTCACGCTCAATGCCTTCTCTACTAAATGCATTTTTCTCCTCCAAACAAGCTCCTTTATGATTTTTCCAGTCTCTTTTAATGACATAATTATCTTCCCTGATACTCACAACTCAGGGCTCAAATCAATTTTTAATTTATCTAACATATGGTTTTCCCCCTACATTAACTACCAATGTTGATGACACTTTTCCTGAAAATTATTTTTACTTTTCATTTCTATTTTCCCGACCACTATCTTAGTTTATTTCAGGTAATTTATAGATGGGTTGGGTTCTTTTTTTCTTTTTTTTAAATATTTTTTAATGTTTTATTTATTTCTAGGAGAGAGAGAGAGAGAGACAGCGTGAGCAGGAGAGGGTCAGAGAGAGAGGGAGTCACAGACTCTGAAACAGGCTCCAGGCTCCGAGCTGGCAGTCAGCACAGAGCCCGATGCGGGGCCCAAACCCACGAACTGCGAGATCATGACCCAAGCGAAAGTCGGACGCTTAACCGACTAAGCCACCCAGTCGCCCCTAGGTGTGTTGGGTTCTAAATAAGTAATGTAAAATTACTTTAACTTGGGGCTGAATTCTAAGTAAATATTATATGTTTTCTTTAATTTAGGCAGTAGAGCATTTATGAAATGTAGCATTTATTCTCTAAATCTTTCTTTACTATCTTCCCAAGCACTCATATGCTAACTTATTTGGTCAAAATTACACCACAGTGGTCCCATCAAGCTAACAACAAATGAAGAAACGTCTTCAGATATTCTTAAGTACTGTGAAGAATATTGTGATTTGGTAGAGAATAACAAAGTAGTGCTACATTAGATAGAGGGACTAGGGAAAACATCTTTGAATGATCACAATAGCTAATCATGTGAAGATTGGAGGGCTAAGCATGTTGAGAAGAACAAAGTGAAATGTCTGGATGGAAAAAAAGCCGGGTATATTTAATAAACGGAAAAAAGACTAATGGAGTGGAAATGTATGGAGCCCAGAACATGTAGGTTTGGGAATGATTTAGAAAGAAAGGCAAGGGACAAGCCCTTGTAGGGTATTTAGCCATGATCCATTGAAGAGGTTTTGACGTGAATGTGACATTACCTTAAAAAATGGCACTAACTTCTGAGTGAAGAATGATTTCAGAGACTTCTGAGTTAAGATGGCAGATTGAACCCACACAGAAACTCCCCACTCTGCTCCAATTGTATGTAACCTATCTAAACAAAGAAAACATTTCTTTCTGAATTTCACTTCTGAACAAGTAAGAAACACTTAATAGTAATTAAAGTATGTAGGCGTGAGGAAGTGGGATCTGATATAGATTGTCACCGAAATAACAGTGCCTTTGGTGAGACAGATCCCTTGGGACCAAGTTGGGAACCAGGGGCCTATAAGATATCATTATAATCTCCCACAATGATAAATAAGAGTATGGTCAATATATTTTCTCCATTTCTATCAGCCTTTTGTACTACGATTCCTTCTAAACATTACATATCATAAGACAGAGCAGACTACTCAGGTTTCCAAACATAATGTGTCTTTTTACTGTTTACTTCTTTATATCTGTCTTTCTTTTGACCTGGAATACCCATCATATCTCTTATCCCAACAACATAGATATAGTTTTTCTTATTTATGCATATGCTTCTTGTTTGTTATGCTTATTTTTTTAATGTTTTATTTATTTTTGAGAAAGAGAGAGACAGTGGGGGAGGGGCAAGGAGAGGGGGCAGAGGATCTGCAGTGGGCTTTCCACTGACAGCAGAGAACCTGATGTGCCCAAACTCATGTGAACCATGGGAGAACATGACCTCAGCCAAACTCAGACGCTTAAACAATCAAGCCACCCAGGCACCCAACTCTTAGGCTTATTGTTAAAGCTTACTAGAAGATGGCTCAGTGATGGGAACAACATCACTTCTTGCCTCATACAGGTAGGGTAAAATTTCAACCACTGCCATCCATCGTGATTGTGTGTCAACAGCATAATCCTAAACCTTCAAACAAGACACTAGAACTCTTAGGTAGGTACTTAGCAAGTAGCAAAGGTAGAACTTTGTGTGTGTTGGGGGGGGGGGGGCGTTGGCATTAATTGTAAAGATAACAACACAGCTATCACCAGCTCCAGTATGCCAGGATTTAAGATAAACGTGCTGTTTGGAGATATCAGAGAAATTTGAGACAAAGTATGTGAGAAGCGTATGTAAATGTTTTGTAGTAGACTGTGATTATTTATAAAGTGAATTGTGGATAGGAAAATGTCTAGAATTCTTGTAGGCATGTTGTAAGCTTTAATCATGGCACAAATCTGTCATGTAAAAGCTTGATTTTTTAATGTTTGCTATTGTTGCTGTGGTGGTGGTGGTGTGTGGTGAGGTTTACAAGTTTTCGAGTACTTTTCTTTCATTTTACATTTGTATTTAAATCTATTAATTCTCAGCCAGTGGAAGAAGCGTCTGAATAAAAGAAGTCTTAAAGAAAAGTGAAAATCAAATTTCTCTTTAAGAGATCTTTAAAGAGACAATATCTGTGGGCAGTAGTCAACTTTCACTTCCTGAGTTTTGAAATGAAAAGCATCTTCCCAGTTCTAATATCCAAGAGTGGTACATTTGAACATATCTCAATTAGGGAGGAAAAGTCGAGTAATTTTGTGTAACCCATATATATATATATATATACGGGTTACACAAAAATACATATACATATATGTATATGTATATAGGGGTTACACATATATATGTATATGTATGTCGAATTTATTAATTAGATATATACATTTATATTAAGTTAGGGTTCTTGGAGAAACAGAATCAAGAGAAAGGGACTGAGACAAGGAGAGACACAGAGAGAGATTGATTGATTGATTGATTATAAGTGGCTCAAGTGATTACAGAGGCTATGAAGTCCCACCATCTGCAGTCAGCAAGCTGGAGACCCAAGAGACCCAGATGGTGTAAGTTCCAGTCCGAAGTCTGGAAAACACCAAAGCCCAGCTGAAGCAGTCAGGCACCTGGAGTTCCCTTTCACTACCGTGAAGGTGAGCCTTTGTGTTCTATTCAGGCCTTCAACTGATTGGATGAAGACAACCTTATTTACTCATTCTGCTGATTCAAGTTTTAATCTCATCCTGAAACACCTTCACAGACACACCCAGAATAATGTTTGACCTAAGATCTGGGCACCTTGTGGTCAAGTTGATACATAAAATTAACCATCACACATTATTGGGGGGAAAATTAGGAGTGCGTTAGAAAAAATAAAAATTTCAAGCAATCAGCTAAAATATTAAGAGATATTTTAATGCCAGGGTCACATACTCAACCAGTGAATAAAAGTTTCTGCAGAGAGAGCACAGGTATATTTTTCACATTCCCCAGTGACTGTAATATGTAACCAGGGTTAAGAGCTACTAAATTCTAAATGGATTACAAATACCATCACTAGCTGAGGTCTCTTGCCTAATCTCTCTAGATGAATTTTCTTTTGAATAGCTTTATTGATGGGGTGCCTGGGTGGCTCAATCTATTAAGCTTCTGACTCTTGGTTTTGGCTCAGATCATGATCTCATGGTTTATGACTTCAAGACCCACATCAGGCTCTGTGCTATTGACTTGGGATTTTCTCTCTTCCTCTCTCTCTGCCCCTCACCCACTCTCTTTCTCTGTCTCTATCAAAATAAGTAAACTTAAAAAATAAATAAATAGGTTTATTAAGGAAAGGTAAATATAATAAACTACACATATTTTGAGTTTGATAAGTTTTGATGAGCTTAAACCCATGAAAGCTTTACAAAATCACGAACATAAGTATCACTCCCAAAAGTTCCATCACGAACTTTTGTTATCTCCTTCCTCCTTTGCCCCCACCCCCTGGCCTCAGGTGACCACTGATCTGTACTTTGGTACTACTGAGTCATGCGGACTTTGTAGAATAGTCTATAAATTGGCTTTATAGAAGTTTATATTTTCAGCAAATGGAATCATATAGTATCTACTTTGTCTACTTTCAATTGTATAGTTATTTTAAGATCCACCTGTTTTGCTGTGTGTATCAATAGTTCGTGTTTTGTGTTTTTTTTTAATTTTTTAATGTTTTATTTATTTCTGAGAGAGAAAAAGAGAGAGAGAGCGTGAGCAGGGGAGGGTCAGAGAGAGAGGGAGATACAGAATCTGAAACGGGCTCTGAGCTGGCTGTTAGCACAGAGCCCAACATGAGGCTCAAACCCACAAACCGTGAGATCATGACCTGAGCCAAAGTGGGACACTTAACTGACAGAGCCACCCAGGCACCCCTTGTTTTTTTTTTTTTTTTAATTGCTGTGTAATATTCCGGTGCATGGATATATTGCAATCTGCTCATCTGTGTATGGACATTTAGGTTGTTTCCAGTTTGGGGCTATTCTATATAAAGCTGTGAACTTTCATATAAATAAATAAATAAATAAATAAAATTTTAATATTGTCTTTGTAATTGATACAATTTTACTTAATTAAAATTTTGGACAAGTTTTTTGGAGGTCATTGCCTAGATTTTTCCTTCATGGCTGTTGAAATTGCACCTTTCTTTCAGTCATCCTTTATATTTCTAATCAAATTTAATTCCCCCAATTTCCATCTTCCTATAACATTTATGCCTTTCTTTTAGAATTCAACTCATTTTGTCTCTTGGTAGAGATATACAAATGTCTGTGTATTGCCTATTTTTCTCAGTAAGTTCCTCAACTATCAGTGCCAAAGTTGTTGATTTTAATCGCCTGTTGAACAAAGTAGACTGTCTTGCTCCTGGCAAAACACTCAAAAAATGTTTGCTGAGGTAGGTAAAATTGCTTAGGTAAAAAGACTTAATTTCCTATTTAAAAAATGAAGGGATTTTCCACAATGAATAGTGGATGATATTTAAAACTCACCTAGTTCAGGTTTTGGACACATTTTTCACATTAAAGGCTCAAGCACAACCCTACATTTCAATTTTACACACAGAGCAATTTCCTGACTGAATATTCTAAATTGCAATCCTCTGAAAACTCTAGCAAAGATGTGCCCTCCCCTTATACAGTTTAACCAACACGAAAAGACCCACATTGAAACCTGAGTCAAACCTGTGGATAAAGAGAACTGCTGTGGAGCGGAAAAACTTTATTGTTATTCTTGATTGCATTCTGGTTAGGGGGAATAATGAACTTCACTAAATCCTTCAGAATAAGCCAATTATTCCTCCCTGAGCACTTTCTTACAGAGGAGAGTTGGATCTGTTAATCAAATGGTTGGCCAAGAAAGGCCTGAAAAACAGTGTTGATAAACATTTTAAGTGATTAAGTAAAAGTCATTTTGAAATAGACACCCTTGCCATGAACAAGTGATGATGGACACTAAAAAGTTGAGGGAATAGTGGCAAGAGTAAGGTAAAGAACTGGTAAATTTTCATGCTACACCATTTTTGTCATCTGAAAGCTTCTCCTCCATTTTCCCAAAGCTGTCACCAGCCTTCAGAATTTCTTGGAGAAAGATCCTAAACTCACCCAAACCTAGACAGAGGTATTTTTAGGCTGCCAGTGTGCCGGATATGAAGTTGTACTTATCTACAGAACCCTAGAGAGAATGGAATGTTCCCTAGGACTTCAAAGCAACTAGATTTAGAATCAGCACTGAAGATTTTAGAGATGGATTGGTTTGCCTTCTAGAGCAGAGAGAGATTGGCACTGTAGGGGGCTCTTGAAACATATGGTTTCATCCATCTGGAATGGGGGCAGTGTGCTATTGTTGCCAACTGCTCACTGCATGTTCTGGGCTTAGACAGGTCTAAATAAAATAAAATAAAATAAAATAATAATAAAATAAAATAAAATAAAATAAATAAAATAAAAAAGTACATTACACTGAGGCAAAGTGTTTGACAGTGCTGGAAAGTCATCCATAAAGGAACTGTAAAGGGGGTTAGATCTGCTCTCCAGCCAGTTCTCTCCAGAAAAGATTAGTTTTGGGAAAGGCAGTGTGAAGTCAGGTCAACAAACCAGCATATGCATAAGGATTCTCTAGCTTTGCCACAATAATAACTGAAAATAGTTGACAGAGGCAAGGCTGCCTGAAAGATTTCCCAGATTATTATTTAGAGAGAAATCTTAACCTCTACCAAGCAGCTAAAATATCGTAGTCCTAAAACACCATGAACACAGGGGCCTTATTTCTTGTTAGCCACAGTATGCCGACAGCTCAGCACAATATCTTGCATGGAATAGGCACCCAAAATATTTGCCGCAAGTTTAGATGAGTAGAGTTACACAGCGTATATCTGTGAGCACACTCAGAGCCTTGCCTGTGCTGTGTAAATAAGACTGAATTTTCATCTTTTAATTTTACTCTTAGATATTTAACTATTAAGATAAATAACATAAATAGTATAAAGTAAAAGGTGGGAGAGGGAAAATTAGGGTCTCCTATCACTGTCAAGGTCATCCTGACTCTCCATAATCTTAGGAAACACCTCCGGGGTTCAGTTTCCACAACTACAACATTAATGGCTTAGACAAAATGGTCTTTTAAAAGTTCCAGTAAAAATTTCCAATATAATCCTGCTTTCTTTTTTACAGGTATTGATTAGTCTTTTTCCTTCTTTTTTATTTCTTTCATTCCTTCTGTTTTCCTCTGGATTCCCTTTTTCTTTCTCTTTCCTTTTCCCTCTCCCTTTTCTCCTTTTCTCTCTGTACTTCTGTCTTATTCTCTTTCTCTCTCTCTCTCTTTCTTTCTTTCAGATGGAAGATAGACAGGATAGATAGATGGATATCTTAGTGGGGTCGCAAGAGTATGAGATCTTTACTCCCTGATTTAAGTTGCTGAGTCATCTCAGAAGCTGCTAAGTGCTTCCACACCTGAGGTCTATGGCATTATTGGATACAGTGATTCCTAAAAATATCTAGCAAATTCCACAACACAAGGCTTAAGAGCCTTATATAAATGTCTGGTGTCATTTTCATTAATGATAATTATCTTTTCCTGAATGGTGGGGGTGGGGAGAAAAGAGAGATTCTCATTTAATGCGAATGTTTAGCCAAGCACTGTTTTTCTCTAGTAGCCAAATAACCAAAACACATTGAAGTATGAAATCAAATTTATACGGCATTTTGTAACTGTAGGACACAGGTTTGGTTATGCAGTAAAGAAAGCAGGTTTTCAGAACTTTATGACATGGTACCCGGAGAGAGGTTTTTACAAGAAACTCAGTTTTCTTTGGGGAGCTAGTTATGGGCAGTGCCTTCAGGCAGCAGCAAATCCATTGTCTCCAGGAGTCTGTAGTCTGGCCTGGAGCTTTCGCTGGGAGCACTTTTTCCTTATTTATTACAATCACAAGAGCCGTATAGTGTAAATCTTTTGCAAACACTGTAATCATGAGTTTGTTAGTAAAAAAAAAAAAGTTGTCAGTTATTAAATTCAAAAACAAATTTTGAAAGAAAAGAAAATATAGAAAACCAGGTTTGACCATAAGAAAAAATCACTACTTCCTCCAATCCAATTTTCCTTATTAAAAAAAATCAAGTGCCCCTGATATTCATTCTCACTCCCCAGAGGCAACTACCTCGAACATTTTCTTGTGTTTATTATATATATATATTTATTTATTTTATTATACGTTTATTATATATATATATATAGAGAGAGAGAGAGAGAGAGAGAATCTTGTTTTTATTTATTATTAGCTGCCTTCTTTTCCATAATGAAAACTATAGGTCTATTATACAAAATATACTGATGGTTATGTTGTAATTCATCTAATTAGTCTCTTGATGAACAAAAGAGTTTTCTCTAATTTAAAAAATGTAACATAAAAGTGTGCATATGAGTATATATTAATGCAACACAAAAATGCAGCATAAAAATAAACATACTTATGTGTCATTAAACATCTTTGCATGCGTATCTTTGTTTCGGTTAGTAGATCTATCAGAAAAAGTCCTCAGAAATGAAATCGAGTCTAAGAGTACGTGCACCCTAAGTTTGATAGATGGTGCCAAATTGTTATCCAAAGGAATGTGCTCACATACACGCCTACATCCCCTCCAATACTGGGTAATATTGCCTATTTAATCTTTTCCTGTCTGAATGGTGAAAATTTGTATCACATTGTTCTAATTTCCATCTTATTATGAGCGAGGTAGAACTTCTTTTCATGTGATTGTTGGTATTTCTATTTATCTTCCTGTGGATTCATAATGTGAATACATTTTTAATTTGCAGCCTCAGTAAGTCCTCTTAATTTCTGCCAAGTTTCCTTACTGGCTACAAAGGATTCTTAAAATAAAGGATATTCCCCTTCAACATTCTTGGACAACAGTCCAGAATGAGGACAACACTGTCTCAAGTCAGGAAATGTTGGAGGAGAAGTGAGGAGGGGGGAGTAGGAGGTGGGGGGGGAAGGGGGGGAGAGAGAGAGAACAATGGAGAGAGACTACAGAGAGACACGAGGTGAAGTTTCAACTCCGGTGAGGTGTAAGTAATATTGAACCCCACACTGCTCAAAAGAGATGTGCCGGGGCCATCATGGTGAGAGGGGCATGGTGACAATCCTGGGAAGCGCTGTGAATGGCTAGCCCTCCTCACCCCGACATCGGTGAGGGGACTGTTAAAGAACCCAGAGCAGCATCATAGTTCTGCATTGGATTTGCAACCAGAGGTAAATGTATTGCTCTATGTCCTCCTCTGACAGCATTCTTGTAAGTAAACACAGGCGTCCATAAATCTCGTACTCACTTGCCCACCCCTGTGGAGATGACACACCGGGGAGAATGACCTCCTTCCGTCCCCAGACTCCCACACCTCGCCTGTATGAACTATGAGTGAATCATGACAGGCAGGCGGGTGATTCTCATAACATTTATGGTCATTTCCTAGCATGAGTAACTGATGTGGCTGCTTTTGCTAAGGACACATTAAATGGTGTCCCGTCGCTCCATTTATGTGTCAGGACTATGGAGTGATAGAATTGGGGAATCATACATAAAAGTCATAAACTCCTAACTTGATTGCCCTTTAGAAAGGACTCTTTAATACGCCTTTCTCCACTTCTAAAAATAAATAATTAACAAAGAACAAACCTGACTTTTCTCACCCATTTTGATTTATCAGTCATTATCATTATCTCTGATTGCCTCCCGCACTGCTCACTGGCTGGTGCTGATAATAAAAATCGGGGGATGTGGGACGGATTCACAGAAAGGCAGTAGTGATAATATGGGAGGGGGTGATACAGAGAATCCTAAAAATAATAAAAATCAGTACTCGTTCTTTTTTTAAATAGGGATTGGAATCAAATTTTCCTCTGTTCCTGTGCAAGGATTATTTATAGACTGGTGTAAGGAAACAAATTTTGAAAGAGGGACCACTGCCAGCTCAGGCTCTTGAAGTAAAGGCAAGGTCAAGTCCCCTGATCAGTAGAACAGCTTGTGAGTAACAAGTAAAGCTAGTCCTCCTTCAATTTTCCTAGTGGCCTAGCTGGGTGCATCTTTTCTTTGACATTAAGGGAACCTAGGTGCCTGTAAGAGACCTATGGGCTTATGGTTGTGCAAGAAAAGCTTCCAGTTCGTAGATGTGTACATTTAACCAATATTTTACTTTATTCTTTCTTTGCCATTATTAAACACAAAAAAAAGCAGGCGTGTGTGTCTAGTGAGTTACTACATGCTGGGTATGCGAAAATCTGCCCAAATCACATCTATGCATTATCCATTTATAACCTAAAACAACGCCAATCTTTGACAGAATTTTGGAGCCAGTGTTAGGAGACATAACTCTGTATTGATCGCAAACAGTAAATTACTCAACAGCCAGGGGAATGAGTCAGCAACATTTTGATAATTTTATTTACTCTGAGGAATCCAAATAACAGGTTTCCATTGAATAAATATGATTCTGTGTTGATTCAATGACAAATACAAACTGGAAAATAAAGTTATTTTTCAAAAATTCCAGAATCACATGATTCATCTTGAAAATAGAATTCTTTCTTACAATAGTGTTTGGGATTTTTTTTTTTTTTTTAAGTATTGCGGAACCTAATCCTTGATATGTTTGAGCAGTAAATTTCCTTTGGTCCCTATTTTAGTCATTTCCTACATTCCATGAACAGGATATGGGAGGAGTGGTTGTTTCCCATTTATCTAATCTTTCTCTAACCTTGGAAACTAAAGGTTAAATTCAATTCCATTCTTGTCCATGGGCTGACAGAAGGGAATCATTCATTCATATCAATTACCCACTTAATTTTCTTTATGGGACATGATCCTCTACAGACAGCAATAATAAGGGGCTGGAGAAACAAAAACAACAACAACAAATGAAACAAAAAAAACCCCTGTGTTTCCCATTAAAAAATACCTGAAAGCTCTCTAACTTTAGCAGAGAAAAACTGTGATAGAATGCTCCTCACTACAAATAGTTTCCAAGTAGTACTATGCAAATATGACTTCATCAGAATAGTTACCTTCTCTTCTATGGTGAAATTATAATTGCTAAATGTTTAATAATAGAGTGATACGAATAATCTCCTTTCCTTCATGTATGAAGATGATGTTATTGATCTTGCAAATTTGTCCTGTAATTCAGATTATTGTCTAGCAATGAGGAAAATTTAGAATTTTCTATTCATTGTAATAAAAATGGGGAAGAAATAGAAAAAATAATAATCGCCTTAAAAATAAAAATCTGGAAGGAAAGTATCAAAAGGAGCTTGTAATTTTACATCAGTCATTTGTGTTCTGTACAGAAGCAAGATACAAATAGAATAATAAGATAAAAATGAGAGGCATAACAATTTTCAGGATCGGAAGACTTGAGAAATTATTTCTGCATTTGCCGTTGGTCTGTGGATAGTTGAACTTCTCATTCTTTGTAGATGAGAGTTTTTTCCCCTTCCTCACCAGTTACATGACATCTTCCCACCCCAGAAAAGCTGACTCTTGAGAAAATTTGTGATTAACCAGGGATTCTGGGAGTTTGCTTTGCTTATTGGTAGAAATCATCTAACTTTCAATATTTGCTTAGGATACAAATGGGAAGAATAAGGCAATAGAAATGAATAGAGGACAGGAGATGTAATGACTGTAAAAAAAAATCTGTTATGTGCAAAGTCTTTATCAACTTTTCCAAAAGTTCTTTTTCATTTTGTATCACCCTAAGAAGTAATTGTCTTTCCTACTCTTTATGTTTGAATTCTAGAAGTAAAATTTAAAATGTTATTTAAGGACAAAAGAGTGCAGAAGTATAACTTTGCAACAAACTGGTATGATGTTAAAGAGCACCCTTACTCCCAAACTGAAATGTGACTTATCAATCTCAGAATTCACAGCCTTTGGATACGAAGTGAGTTTGGAGTGTAATCTGATCATTTTCTGTCTTTTGTTCTGAGGTAAGTCAAAATGGCCTTGTGTCTGCAAGTTTTTGGAAACAGGAAAAATGCAAATCAGATTATATTCATAAACTTTTAGAGTTTTTTGAATGACACAAATAGAAACATCATTAGATTTGCATTTAGAATTAAAATTCAAAAGCATATGGAGGATGATTACTTTATAAGCAAACGCAATATGAAAACTTTGCAAAAGTAAAGCATTCAGTAGATTGTTTTGAGTAGCATAGACATTTCAACAATATTCATTCTTCCAATCCATGAGCATGGAATGTCATTCGACGTCCTTGTGTCATCTTCAATTTCTTTTATCAATGCTTTACAGTTTTCAGAGTACAGGTCTTTTACCTTTTTGGTTAAGTTTAGAAAATCCAGATGTAAACCCACAACTTATTTGGTCAATCAATCCTTGACAAAGGAGGAAAGAATATCCAATGCGAAAAAGGCACTATCTTCAAGAAATGGTGCTAGGAAAACTGGACAGCCACATGCAAAAGAATGAAACTGGACAACTTTCTTATACCATAAGCAAAAATAAACTCAAAATGGATTAAATATCTAAGTGTGAGACCTGAAACCATAAAATTCCTAGAAGAGAACACAGGCAGTAATTTCTCTGACATCAGCTGTAGCAACATACTCTAGATGGGTTTCCTAAGCAAGGGAAATAAAAGCAAAAATCAACTATTGTCACTACACCTAAAAAAAACCCCTGTGCACAGTGAAGAAAACAATCAACAAAACTAAAGGGCAACCTACAGAATGGGAGGAGATATTTGCAAATGACATAGCTAATAAAGGGTTAGTATCCAAAATATATAAAGAACTTATATAATTTGGCACCCCCAAAACAAAAAATCCAATTTAAAATTGGGCAGAAAATGTGAATAGATATTTCCAAAGAAGACATTCAGATGGCCAACAGACACATTAAAGTGTGTTCAATATCACTCATCATCAGGGAAGTTCAAATCAAAACTACAATGGGATATCACCTCATACCTGTCAGAATAGCTAAAATCAAAAACATAAAAAAACAAGTGTTACTAAGGGTGTGGAGAAATAAAAACATTTGTGCAAAGTTAGTGGGAATGCAAATATGTGCAGCCACTGTGGAAAACAGTATGGAGATTCCTCAAAAAGTTAAAAATAGAACTACCCTATAATCCAATAATCACACTACTGGGTTTTTACTCCAAAAACACAAAAACACTAATTCAAAGGGACACATGCACCTTATATTTATAGCAGCATTACTTATAATAGCCAAATTATAGAAGCAGCCCAAATGTCCATCGATAGATGAATGGATAAGGAGGAAGTGCTTTATATACACAATGGAATATTATCCGGCCATAAAAAAGAATGAAATTTTGCCACTTGCAACAACATGGTTAGAGATAGAGTATACGCGAAGTGACAGAAGTCAGTCAGAGAAAGAAAAATCTGTATGATTTCACTCATATGTAGAATATATGAAACAAAACAAATGAGCAAAGGAAAAGAAAGAGAGAGAGAGAGAAACAAAACAAACAAACAAAAAAGGACTCCTAACTATAGAGAACAAAGTGAGGGGAGAGGAATAGGGACACGAGTTGAGATAGATGATGGGGATTAAAGAGTACACTTACCATGATGAGCCATGGGTAATGCATGGAATCAGTGAATCACTAGATTGTACATCTGAAACCATTATAACACTGTATGTTAATTATACTGGAATTAAAATTTAAAAAAATAAAGAGTAAAGCATTCTGCAGTGAAATATTGTAAAATGTAATTCACATTTTAATAAAGGAATCACGGTTAGTGGTGTCTTCTGAAATTTAGTTGCCTCAGCTAGGTCTTCACCTCATGAGAAGACTATTTCACTGTTGGACACTTCTAGCGATTAGAGGCTGTGGACAGAAACAAGCCCAGGCCAATTCCGCCTTGCTTTCCTGTGAGGGGAGTCACTTTGTCCTCAGACAGAAAACAGTCTTTCTTTTTTTTCCCCCCCAAAAAAATTTTTAATGTTTATTTATTTTGGAGAGACAGAGTGCAAATGGGGGAGGGTCAGAGAGAGAGAAGGAGACACAGAATCTGAGGCAGTCTCCAGGCTCCAAGCTATCAGCTCAGAGCCCGACCCAGGGCTCATACCCACAAGCTGTGAGATCCTGACTTGAGCTGAAGTCAGAGGCTTAACCGACTGAGCCACCCAGGTGCCCCAGAAACCAATCTTTCAATAAGATCTTTTAAGAGTTGAAATAGTACTTTAATATCCAAATTTCCATGCAGAAGATCTTATTAACCTGTCATCAACAGATTGGTAGTCTCTGGTCCTATATTCTCTATTTTCTGTTACAATTAAATATATTTCTCTATTAAACCCCAGAAATATTGAATGGTAATAATATCATAGATTGCCATCATCTTTTAAGTAATAATGTAATTATTTTTACCATCATGTGGCACTCAATTCTTCTGATCTCAACTTGGTTTCACAAGAATGCACAGTCTGATTATGTAAGTGTGGCTGTTTCTCCATGTGACAGAAAGAAATGATCTCACCCATCTCAAGAAACCTGCAGGAATCATGAAACAGTCTTTTGAGAAGTCTTGCTTGTTTTTCTCTGCACTTATTTCTCTTGCAAGCAAGATATGCAGGGCATGGTTTTGAAGTGAGTGACTGAGTAGAAGGGACAAAAGGAGTTTGTGTGGAACCCAAACAAGGCAGGGGCGTTAGAGCCATGTCGGTCTCATTGTTTTTGTCCAGGAAAGATACTTTAAAAGCTAGTTCTAACTCACTTCCGTTTCCAAGTGAATTCAACTGAATGTGGTGTTTGCTGAATGTTAATGATCAGATCTCCAATAGCCACTTTAGCGCTGCCCTCCTAGGCATAAGGATTATTCTGGGTCAAGGGGCCTCTCTAGACATGGTTATGTAATAGGACATGTAACCTATTTTCAACTACTCTGAAAATGCTCGGTTAAAATGGCTACCATTTTGAATCTGTGTAGCTGATGTTAACAGTGCACCTCTATTTTAAAAAGGGGTAAATAGAAGCATCATAAAAAAGTTGTTTTCAAATCTAGAAGATTTTCAACATGCAAAAGGAAGTTTTATACTCTCACTTTCATCTCAACTTAAATTTTTCATTCTCTTCTATAAATGTACCTTAAATTTAAAATGTTTAAAAATGTTTATTATTTTGAGAAAGAGAGAGACAGAGAGCAGAAGTGGGGCAGAGAGAGAGGGAGACAAAAATCTGAAGCAGGCTTCAGGCTCTGAACTGTCAGCACAGAGCCTAAAGCAGGGCTCAAAACCAGGGACCACAAGATCATGACCTGAGCCGAAGTTGGTCACTTAATCGACTGAGCCTCTCAGGTGCCCCAACAAATGTATCTTTTACACATTTGGTTAAAAAAAAAAAAGCTCCAACTGAAATCTAAATTAAATTAGGCCAAATAATTAGGGGAAATATTTTTTTTTTGTTAAATTTACATTTTTAAACTATTTGAGTTGGGAACATATTCAAGAATTTTCTTGAAATCAAGGGAAATACTCTATTTCTATAAATTAATAAAGACCAAAGCAGGGATTATACAGAAAATAGAAAAGTAATTACTAAAGATTATAATTTCTTTTATTTAATTTTTAATGTTTATTTATGAGAGAGAGAGAGAGAGATCATGAGTGGGGGAGGAACAGAGAGAGGGAGGGAGAGGGAGAATCTCAAACTGGCTCCGCACTGTCAGTGCAGATGTGGGGCTCAAGCTCAAAAACTGTGAGACCATAACCGAAATCAAGAGTCAGACACTCAACTGACTGAGCCAGCCAGGCACCACTAAAGATTGTAGTTCCATTTGTATTTTCAACCTGATCACATCTCCCTGAGCCAGAATGAAGGTAGCTTTAATTCAATGAAAATGATTTATACTCATTTTTGGGCATATTTGTCATTCAATACTTCTGCCAGTTTTAATGTGGTTTAAGTGATGTGCCACTTACAGGCAGCCAGGAAGATTTGAATGTGAATCCTAAACAGCTGTTTATGCTTATCCTCATTCTAACTCAGTTTTCTCATCTGTAAAATGGAATAAGACATTTAGTTCTCTACTTTGAAATACTATAATGAAAGCAGTAAACATAGGCTTGCACATAATAAATACTTAATATGTGCCTTCTCCTACCCTCTTCTCTGTATATTAATGTATTACATACATATGTGGGACATTTTTTTAACTAAAAACACATAATATAGTTTGAGGACTGACTGTGTTATAGAGGAAAAAATATAGGCTTTGGAATCATAGAAATTTTTATGTAATTCTCAGCTTTTCCATCTCTTTCCTAGATTTGTTATTTCTAAACCTCAAGCTTTGCATTGATGAAATAGAGATAGAACTATCTACCCTCTAAGGTTTGGGGTGATTAAATGTGCAAAGTACCCAGCACAGTACCTGTCATTAGGCAGAGCCCCAGTGAATGATCACTGCTCTTATTTATTGTTCTAATTTTGGTTTAAAGAAGACAATGTCAGTATTATCGGAAGTCATGTTGATAAGAAGTCAGTCAGAAGTGGAGCCTAAGAAATAAAAGAACAGAAATTCAAAAATTTTAATACCAAGATATAGATATAACTTTTGATAATGAATGATTATTATTCAGGACTAAAACAAGGACTTTATTTTGCTATAATAAAATCCTCTAGTAATTGAAACATAAAATATATTACATTGTTTCATGTCACTTAACTTTTCTGTTTTTAAAAGAAAAAATATATATACATATGTATTGTAGTTCCCATTTATTACTTCTTATTCAGGGAAATACTTTTTTTTCTCTTCAGACAGAGTATAAACATGGCAATATTTCATAGGAAGATGAAGAAATCTGACAAAATTATGTAAGAGTTATTTCTGTCATAACTTCTGTGATACTAACCCTGACTGTTTTCAATCACTCATTATGAAGTCATACCATACCAGGCATCACACCAGGCAGCATGTACTACAAATAGCTTAAATAAGAATTATAATTCTTTAAATTTTCCCTGTTGAATTTTATAATAACCAATTACTTATAATATATATAAAAGATAAATCAACTAATTAATTATCCTTATTAACATGGTACACTTATGAGATCTACCAAATGCTTAGAATGAGATGGAAATTCATTTTTTCATCTGCCTTCCAACAACACACTTTGTCCAAGTCCTCTATCCATATAACACTTTCCATCTTTCTTTTGTATTTTTTTTATAGTCAAAGGAAGAAAATGCTTACAAATGTCCATATTGGAAGCCCAGTAAAAGCGCCAAAGAATTAGAGCTTTTCTGCCATTATCTCATTGGATTGTACAAGAGCTTTCATGAAAGCCACTTAGATTCATTTTGGGATGTGTGCATCTATCTCCTCCACACTCTTGTGCCAGAGTCTCTTATAAGAATACTCCTTACAGCCAGCACAAGGTGGCTGGTTTTAGTATTAGGAATAATGTAATAGCCCAGGGAACACAGAGATAGAACTAAAATGTCATGCCAAATTGAACTATGAGTCTATGGCTTTCAGATTCCATTGGCTGGAGCAGAGGAGGCAGTACAGACATTTTGACAAGACCTCAAGGTCCAAGTCATTGCTAAGACGTCGAGGTCATTCTTCAATCTGTGGAAATTAGAAAGACTTTAATCTCCAGCACAATTCATTCATTCTATTTATTCAACATATATTTCTTGAAAATTGTCTGCGGGCCAGACATTCTAGTTTTTAGGGTTAGCAATGAATACATTAGATACAATTCCCTATCTTCATATAGCTTATATTCTTGTAGTGGAAGGCAGATGACACAAATAAGGAAACTATGTAATAATGTCTGTTGTCAATACTGGAGAAAATAAATTACAAAAGTGCAATGGGCTGTTAAAGCTGGGAAGTGTTATCACTTCATGTAGGGTGGTCAAAGAAAGCATCATTGAGGATGCACCATTTGAGCAAAAGCCTAAAAGAGATGAGCAGAGCAGAGCATGTGGCTATCTTGGGAGAGAGCATTCCCACAAACAGGACAGCAAATGGAAGGCCCTGTATAGCAGCAGGCGCCATGTTCGAAACACAGGAAGAAGACAGGGTTTTGAGAGCGGAACAAGTGAGAGCAGAGTCAATGAGGTGGAGAAATAATGACAGAACTTATGGGCCGTTGTCAAGATTTTGGCTTTCACGTGGAATGATGGGGAGAGCCACAGGGGGGTTTTAGTCTAAGAGTGTCACAACCTCACTTACATTTTTAAATAATTCATTTGTTTTCTGTGTGTAGAAACGACTGAGCAGAGGGAGTGGGCAGGACACTGTTGCAGGTGACTCAGGAGACATGACAACGACAAAGGTCAGGGCGGAAGTGGTGAGGGTGGTGAGATGGTTGGGATGCATTTGAAAATAAAGACCCAAGCACATATTTTTGCAATATCTTAGATCAGCAGTATTAAGGGACTTCTCAATCTGAGGAAGTACAGTTTCCTGGAAAATCTTTATTGCCTAATTAAGTAGGGGAAAATACTTTTAAGTGGTCTCCTGAGTCTTTAGTCACTTCACCATACTCAGCCCTACTGGAATGCCAGAACTCAGCAACTCTTCTGGGTGAATAGGTGGACCATAAACAATGATCTCTTCTTCCATATTCATTTAGGAATGTTGTACTTGGCACAATGGATTTCCAGTAGTTAAAGGCTCATTTCCTTAGGTCAACATACCATCTGGCAGTTAACAAAGACTTTCCTGATAAATCTTAAGATATAGAGCAAGGCGGTTGGTTAAGAGAAACATCCAGCTCTGGAATCCACAGGAAGTATTGAACCTACACTCAATGTGGAAAGCCAGTGCAATCCCCTCCCCCCCAACCACCACACCATTTAAAAGAATAGAGATTAAGTAGCAATCATAAGTAATTAAGAGTCTTATAATTTCTTAGAAGTCAGAACCACAGAGCTTTATTTTCCAGTACTATAAAAATCAATTTTGCTTCGTAGCAATAAAAGTCAGGACTTAACACCAAAGAAAGTCTTCAATGATGCACTTATATAATTGTTGTCTTAGTTAATTTCCTACATGAAGTCCGAAGTTTTAATAATATTGCATAATATTTATATATTAACGTCTTTTATCCGTATCCATTAAAATGAGTTTAATTGAACCCATTAAAAGAGGTACTATATCGGGGCGCCTGGGTGGCTTAGTCGGTTAAGCGTCTGACTTTTGCTTTGGTCATGATCTCGCTGTTCGTGGGTTTGTGCTCCGCTTCGGGCTCTGTGCTGACTGCCAGCTCGGAGCCTGGAGCCTGTTTCAGAGTCTGTGACTCCCTCTCTCTCTGACCCTCTCCTGCTCACGCTGTCTCTCTCTTCTAGAAATAAATAAAACATTTAAAAAAATTAAAAAAAAAAAGAGGTACTATATTTTGGGATCCATCCACTCAATAGGTAGTCCATTGACATTTTTTGACTGATATATACAACTTCTCCATTTTCCCAGAAGATATTTTACAGTCAAATACAATAGTACTCACTTGAAAATATTCTATACTTTAAAACACCATCTTCAGGACGACATTAGGAGTGCAAGAATCTTCATTTTCAAACACTGTCCATTTCTTCAGAATGATGGGACACTCCATCCTCTGAGAAAGTCTGGCACAAATAATATAAAGGTAACAAAACTATTGACTGTATGTCTAACAGTGTGCTAATCATATCATATGTGCTAACCCGTTTAACATTACAGTTCATTTCTAACAATATTGACTAATATTTATGAATCTTTACTACATGCAAGATGTTTTTAAGTGTTTACAATTATAAAATATCTCACCAATTTTACAAGGGAAAAACAAAGGCTTGGAAGTTAAGTGAACTGAACATAAGCAAAGATTTCTATTGAGGCATAAAACTTACACTCTTAACCAACACACAATGAATTTACATTAAGATTTAAATATAATTGTACTGGGGTCTCTATGTATATATATATATACACATACACATATATACATACACATACATATACATATACATATACATATATATATATTTATATGGATTTACACATACCTTTTCATTGTTACATGAAAATAGTTTTTTTGTGATTTATTTGTGTCCCTTAATACAGCACACCTAGAATACATGAATTGTTCAGTTCTCTAATATATATTCTGGTTGGTACTAATGGATATACAAAGGGAAAGTTCCAGATTTTGGAGCAAGGTTAGTTTGCTTATTATGTGGCCATAAGAAACATCCAAAAATAGCATGAGACTTCTAGAATGCAAGAAGAATCTTTTTAAGGGGCACCTTGGTGGCTCAGTTGGTTAAGCATCCAACCCTTGATTTTGGCTCAGGACAGGATCTTGAGGTTTGTGAGTTCAAGGTCCATGACGTGTTCTGTGCTGACGGCATGGGATTCTGTCTCTCCCTGTCTTTGCCCCTTCTCCCCAAATAAATAAATAAACTTAAAAAAAGAATCTCTTCGGGCAAATTAATAAAATTGTGGTTTTCCCATCCTTCAGTGCCTCACTCATGCATTTCAGTTTACAAACTCTCAGCTTAACTTTTTTATGATTATATTTTCCATTATTGATATGCTAAACTTTTTAATAATGTATTTATAATAATGTTTTATATGTATATATCCTTGTTTTATTTTTTCTTTTCCTTCCTAGGAAATATAATTTTTAGTCATGGGTCAATTCTATTTATGACTGGAGTTTTAACCAAGGACATGAAATAAAGTTACAGGTGAGACATAAATGGGATATTGCATTATTTCAGAGTAAGTATACGTAGATATAACTACATAAGTAAACCTATAGATTCACAGGAATGAACAACTGCTATTGAAAAAATACTTTTGACTATGTAGACCTATACCATTCTATAGTAGATTGAATGTCCACAGTTTAAATGATTTAACATTTTCTGGTTTGCTATGATAAATTAAAGAGTGTATCAAACACATTCCTTATGAGTTCTCACCACTAGTTACAAGATCTGAACCAGCTATTTTAATTAAATTTCTGCCTATTTTAATTTATTTAATTTTATTATTAATTGAACTATACGTGACATTAGTTTTAGGTGTACAACATAGTGGTTCAACATTTATGTACCTTATGGAATGCTCACAACAATAAATGTAATTACCATCTGTCACTATACAAAGTTATTAGAATATTATTGATATTTCCTATGCTGTACTTTTCATCCCTTGACTTACTATTTCATAAGTGGAAGTTTGTACCTGTTAATCCTTTTCACCTATTTCACCCATCCCCCCTCCCTCCCCTCTGGGCACCACCTGTTCTCACCAACAGCTAAAAAAACTAAACCAACTATTGGTTATATGTTAAATTTCTATCTGCCTAAAAATACCAAAACCTTATTCTTTAGCCTCAGGTCTAACAATGCCTTCTTGAGAAAGTGAGTATTTTGGAACACAAAAACAACCTCAACTTTCATAAACAAATGTGTGTAACTTCCTTGAGAAAGGTTTGTTGTTTAATTTGTTTTTGAAGGAAGTAATTGATTTTTCTTGGCAGATCTGATAAAAATACCGAGGCCTTGATTGTCTAATCTGGAGGTCATGTCCTCCTCAGGAATTAGCAGTGCATAACTCAGATTTAAGTGAATTCAAGTTCTTCTGGGACTCTCTCTTTTGATATATGACTGCAACATGCTAGCACACAGCTCCTCTCCTATGGAAATATTAACCTAAGCATATTGTAAGTAAAAAATATATATGTACTTATACATACATGTACAATTTCTTGTATGTTTTGTGTGGTATACCAATATATGTGGGCATAAGAAGTCAGATACCAAGACAGGGATTAAAAATACTTTTCTACTAAATTCCCATTAGTTTTGAGTACTTCTATCATATCAGGTCCACTAATTCTGAATTTTTGAAATTTTGGAAGACTTTTTCAATAGCGTTTCTTTACACTATGTACATTGTATAGAGATAGAATTTGAAAGCAAATTAAAAATGCAAATAAGATTTTGAGGTTATTTTTCAACATCTAAAATGAAAAACAATTGGAGCAGCTGGGTGGCTCAGTCAGTTAAGTGTCTGACGTCCTCTCAGGTCATGATCTCAGGGCTTGTGGGTTCAAGCCCCGCATCACGCTCTGTGCTGACAGCTAGCTCAGAGCCTGGAGCCTGTTTCAGATTCTGTATCTTCCTCTCTCTTTGACCCTCCCATGCTCATGCTGTCTCTCTCTCAGAAAGAAATAAAACATTAAAAAAAAAAGAAAATAAATAAATAAAATGAAAAAGAATTAACCTATAAATTGTATACAATGTATTCAGAAATTGAAGGAATTATCAAAAAGACTTTTACTCTGTAGCATTTTATAGTAGTTTGAGAATTAGAAAATAATGGAAAATTCATTTAATTGAAATAATTTCTGTAATTTACATTCTTTTTTTAAAATATTTTTTTATTTATTTCTAGGAGAAAGAGAGAGAGACAGCGTGAGCAGGGGAGGGTCAGAGAGAGAGGTAGACACAGACTCTGAAATAGGCTCCAGGTTCAGAGCTGACAGCACAAAGCCCGACGCGGGGCTTGAACCCACGAACTGCGAGATCATTACCTAAGCAAAAGTCGGACGCTTAACCGACTAAGCCACCCAGGCGCCCCTGTAATTTACATTCTAAATTAGATGGTTCATAGTATCACTATCCTTAATTCAAATTAATGTAAGTTGAGGTTGATGAATTAAAGACATCCTATAGGCATAGTAAATATGGATTTCAGTAAAAGTTTATAAAGTGAATATTCTCAATATCCATAATTTCCATGTCATATTTATGAAGCACTATTGAACAAATAAGTTTAAATAGTGTTGTCCAATGAGTAACTTAGAAGGACGATTTTAATGTTGTACTTATAAACAATATTATTAGGTTAAGGACATAGAGGGTGTGCTGATAAAAATATAAAATGACATGCAGATTCTATGTAAAGGAGAATTAATATAATTACTGACAAGTGTTATTTTGAAAGATATTGATATGACAAAGAATGGTCAAAATAAAAATATGAAATTTAATAGAGCTAAATGGGAAACTTACATTTATGTTAGAAAGTCAATTGTACACAAATATGAACTCAAAATTGATCAAAGATCTAAATGTAAAAGCTAAAGCTGTCAAACTCTTAGGAGAAAACATAGGGGAAAAGCTTCCTGACATTGGATTAGGCAATAATTTCTTAGACATGACAACAAAAGTATAATCAGTAAAGTAAAAGTAGATAAATTGGACTACATCAAAATTAAAAACTTCAGTGCATGCAAAGGACACAGTCACAGAGTAAAAATGCAATTTTCATAATGGGAAAAATATTTATAAAGGTGTATTTGATAAGAGATTAATATCTGGAATATAATCAGAACTGCTATAACTCAACAATAAAAAATAAATGACTGAATTTAGGAATGAGCAAAAGGCTTGGATAGATATTTTTCCAAAGGAGATATATAGTCAATAGGCAAATGAAAAGATGCTTGACATTGTTAATTATTAGGAAATTACAAATCAAAACCACAATCAGATATCACTTCACATCCATTACGATGGCTATTGCCAAGAAGGAAGGAAGGAAGGAGAAGGAAGAAAGAGAGAGAAGGAAGAAAGAGAGGGAAGAAAGAAAGGAAAGGAAAGGAAAAAAGAGAGGGAAGGAAGAGAGGGGAAAAGGAAAGGAAAGGAAAGGAAAGGAAAGGAAAGGAAAGGAAATGAAAGGAAAGGAAAGGAAAGGAAAGGAAAGGAAAGGAAAGGAAAAATGAAAGAGACATAAAATAAAAAGAAAAAATACTAAGTATTCTATGATAATGCCCCAAAACCCCACACAATGCAATTAGCAAAGTGCTTAATATCAACTAATATTATAAAGTTTTTATACTATACTGCCAAATAGCCTTTTCAAGAATGAACTTATTATGAAATATAATAAATAATTTAAAAGTATTTTTAGAGTTGTCTCTGTGAAAGAGGTTTCTTTATTTGGGGTCCAAAAGGCATCACTCGAAATGTTTAGAAAGCTACAAAAAGGAAGTATATTTATCTTATATTGAAGAAGCTTCCTATAGAATGAAATGATTGAGAATGAAATAAGCTATCATTCTAAAGTGTGGTGAGCTCCCTGCCATTATTCTTCAAGCAGCAGCTAGAAGACTGTGCGGCAGGGATGTGGTAAGATGAATTTCTACTCTGATTAGAGTGTGCTGTGCTAGACACTATTTACTTCTAATATTCCATGATTCTATAACCTAGATATTTTTCTTATCAATATTGACTCCAGTGCTCCTCACAAAGCAGTTGGTTAATTCTGAAAAATTGATCCAAGCAGAAGGTTCTAGAACACACATAGCATAAGAAAGTGATCAAACTATCCAGTAAAATAATTAGGAAGTGACTTGAAAATCCACAATTCTTTTTGTTTACAACAATGTATAGGTGGTGATTGTGGTGCCAATGCTGATTGACAAAGTGGCCTTGGCTGAAAATGACTGCTGTTTTATTTTGTCTTTTTGAATTGTTTCTAATGCTTAACACACAATTGGGGCTGACCTTTAGGCAGAGTGAGATAAAATCTCGGGTAGAAACAATCTCAGGAAGTAAGGACAGCTACCTTCACAGAGTTACTGAAGAACAGAGGAGGAAGAGTCACGAGTTGGGGAAGAAGGGGTACTTTTAAGCTCTTCCACAAAATAAAAAGAAGTTTTCCTGTTGGAAGAGAAATGAAAGGAATGATTTAAAGGTGGAATCTAGCAAAAAGAGGACTGCCATGGTCAAAGTCACCAATGTCAGCTAACAGTAGAGTGTGAGCCTCATGGCGGCTTGAACTGCCCTAAAAAAAATTTAGAATCTAGAACTTGGGACAGAATCAACCACTGTATTCTGTATAGGAGAGACCACATATGGGTATTATATTTAATTTTGGACATGCTATTTTAAGACAGACACTGACCTAGATGTAGTTTAGAAGAGAAGAAGCAGAACAGGAGATTGGAATCATGTCATAATGTAGCTTTGGAGACAGACTATAATTCCTGTAAGATATCTGAAGGGATCTTATGTAAAAGTACTGTTTCTATTACCTGATGGGTTTGAAGAAGGTGAGCAATGAGTGCTACCCAATAGTGGCATAAACTATATCATGAAGTAGTTAGAGTCCTCATTGTTGGAAGTATCCAGGTAGCCTCTGGATGATGGGCATGGCTTTAGGTGCCATAGATCTAGATTCGTATTTTCTATGTTAACATGACAGCTTGACTCATGCAAAAGAGGTATAAGGTTAATTCTAGACAGTGATTCCCAATTGGTTCATAGTGGCTCCAAATGTTTCTTGAAGCTTTCTGGTATTTTTAGGGTGAGAGGAAGGGAGTAGTGATCATAAATCCGTAGTTTTCAGAAGAATGGTGAGGAAGGTGAAGACTAGGATACAGATGGGGAGTGATCGTTGCTGTGAAGAGTACAGTAAAGCAGGCTACCTGGAAGAAAGAGACCAAAGACAAATTAAGAAGTTAATAAAATTCCACTCAACATTATTTATTAAGGGACCCCAGCATGCTCTGGGGCTTTGTTATAATGGTGAACAAAAATACTGACAGTTTTCTGATTCACTGATTTGAGGCTCCAGACCTGGTGGAAAGATTTAGATTTTGATATCTTAGAAGAATTCATTGAAGGAAATTTCAAACAGATTACCCAGAAACAACACTAAAAGGGTGCCTGGGTGGCTCAGTTGGCTAAATGCACAACTCTTGATTTTGGCTCAGGTCACGATCTCAAGGTCATGAGATTGAGTCCCGCATAGGCTCTTAGCTGAGGATGGAGCCTACTTAGGATTCTCTCTCTCCTTCTCCCTCTGCCCCTCCCTTGCTCACAGGTGTGTGTACACACTCTTTCTCTCCGGAAAAAAAAAAAAAAGCCACAAAAACCCAAACCCCACTTTAGATATTATCTTTAGTGGAAGAAATAAACTGAATTAAAAACAGTGTTATATATGAAGAGTATAATATTGATTGAGGAAATTTTAGAAGGAGGAATTTTATTTGAATAGAATGGAAATCATATAATTGGTAAAAAAACAACTGCAATAAGAATGTATGATAATTGCAAAAAGGTAAGAAGTACATATCATAACCTCTAGAGATGATATATTTAACCAATGCAAAGTAAATGTCATTTTAAATTACAATAGATATTATTATATTTTTTATTGAATGAAACATCTACAAAATCCTTCTTGCAACAAAAACGTTCTATATTTTTCTGAATGTTTAGTTTGCCAAATTAATTTTAGATTATTAGCTATTCCAAAGACTTTGCTAATAACAATTTTTAAAATTTACAAACCCCCAAATATTTTGATTTGTCTTAAAACCTTAAACAGGAAGACGTAATTTCTTTCCCACACAAATATTTTTTAACTCTTTTTACTTCTTAGCACAACTTCAAAATCTGCATGGAATTTGTCTGGAAATATTTTTTTATTAGTTTTTATGCACCCAATAAGTTTTTTTTTAAATATCTATTTAAAAAGAGTTGACACTCATTAAACTTTATGTTGTTTCTCTGTCCACACACTGATGCTAAGAGTTATGCCAACAAAATTCTGGATCCCTTTGCTAATGGTACAATACCACTGGCTGGTAATTCTCCCAGTGGTTTGTTAGGTCTTGACAAATTGGTTATCCTTAATTTTATTTTATGTAAACTTTTTATTGAAGTCTGTTTGTAAGCTAACAAAACATGAACAGGGCATACATAAACATTTTCAGAAATTTACACAAATTGAATACATGATGTTACGATCATCACTAAGAAACAGAACATTGCTAGTCCTCTAAAACGCCCCCTCTTGCCCACTCCCAGCCACAAGTTCTTCATAGGTAATGACTATCCTAAATATCTAGATCAAAAATTGGCTTTGCTTTTTTTCTGAGTCCTGTGTAAATACAAGTAATAAATATGTGTTTTCTTGCAATCGACTTTTTTCACTCAAAATTATGTTTGTGAGATTCATCCCCATTAAAATATATTGTTTTATCTATTATCATTGTGTAATATTCCATGGTATGCCAATATTTACCCATTGTACCCTTGTTGATAAAAAAAATTTTAATGTTTATTTTAGTGGACAAGCAGGTGAGGGGCACCGAGAGAGAGGTGCAGAGGGTCCGAAGCAGGCTCTGTGCTGACAATAGACAGCCCAATGTGGGGCTTGAACTCATGAACCATGAGATCATGACCTGAGCCGAAGTTGGATGCTTAACTGACTGAGCCACCCAGGTGCCCCTATCCATTGTACTCTTAATGGGTATTCGGTTTGCTTCTACTAGGGATATTAAGAATAATGTCTCTATGAGTATTTACATATATGTCTTTTGAACATATATTAATATATGGTTGCATTTCTTTTAGACATATACAGAGAAGCAAAACTGCTGGGTTATAGGTACGTGTATGTTTAACTTCAGTAAATATAGCCAAAACATTTTCCAAAGAAGATGTACCCATCTTTCCCTCTTACCTTCAGTGTATGGTTGCCCTATATCCTTGCCAACGCTCGGTACTCTAAATCTACTTCATTTTAACCATTTCTGGTCAAGGTGTTGTGATATCACATCATAGTCCTAATTTGAATTTTCTGGCTAACTAATGAAGCTGATTATCTTTTTATTTATTTATAAACCATTTGGAAATCTCTTTGGTGAAACTCCTATGCTAACATTTGCCCATTGTTCTACTAGTTCATTTATTTTTTCCATTCTGTGGCTTTTGTTTTCACTCTCTTTTTGGTGTCTTTTGAATAGTGGAAGGTCTTAATTTTAGTGTAGTTCATCTTAGCAACATTTCCCTACGGAGAGTGATTTTAAATTCTTTTCATGTCCTCCCAAATATATGTTTGCCAATAAAATTGTTTAATTGATCACATATTCTTGGTCAAAATATCTAATGCTGAGAACCAAAAGGAATTTGGATAAGTATCTTATACTAAGTCATTGCAACTTGACTTGCATTACATAGTATGAAAACAATTTCTGAGCATAATAATTAAAAAATCATTTATGAAATCATGGCCTGCTCAAATCCTAGAAAGTTTTTTCCTTTCATCACTTTTGTCTCACATTTGGTATAGGGAAAAAATAATGTGTTGCTAGAATATCTTCAGTTTCATAATTTTTCCGAGGATGAAAAAATGGAGAGAAGAAAATCTCACTGCTTATCAGGAAAGTGCCTGGTTATCTTTGCAAACTGCATAACTTAGTTAAACATCATTAAAATCCACTTATAGCTTAAAACTCATAAATTCCTTGATTATTTCTACCTAGAATAATGGCTTCCATGGAAGTGTACAGTTATACCAAGTTTCTCTGTTCTTCTTTTAATTAATTTTTGCCTTTTTATTTTTAATCAGTGTGTTTGTGTGTGTGTGTGTGAGAGAGAGAGAGAGAGAGAGAGAGGGAAAGAGAGAAAGAGAGAGAGAACATGTGGGGAGGGGCAGAGAGAGAGGAGGAGAGATAATATCCCAGGCAGGCTCTGTGCTATCAATGCAGGACCTGACTTGGGGTTTGAACTCACATACTGTGAGATCATGACCGAAGTCAGGTACTTAACTGACTGAGCCACCCCAGGTGCCCTAATCTCTGTTCTTTCTTAAAGGGAGATATTAGCCCAAAGAAGTTATATCTTCTGTCAAAATTGCTCACTGGTTTGAAAAAATTATCCAACTTAGTGTTAAATAAATACTACTTATCAAGTTAGGATAAATTATTATAAATCAATATTAATATTAGCCCATATATTTATCCATCTAAATTTTTTTAAAGAATTTTGGCAGTAAATAAGATATACATTTTTTTAAGCTTCTTTTTTTCCCTGTTTCATTACATATGCAATTAAATGATAAATTTTTTTTCAGGAGATCTGATTTTTTTTCTGGAAGCCATAAAAGTTGGCAAAGTATTCTTTAGGGAATTGAAGGGAAGTTTTGTCAGTTTTAAACTTCGTAGCACTAATATTTCTTTATTGTTTAAATGCCAGTATTGTCAGACAATTTACAGACAAGAGACCTATTTATCTTTCTCTTTAAAGAATGGCATAGGAAGTTTTTTTTATTGCTATTTATTTTATTTCAGGGAAATCATCTATACCCCTGAACTTATGTTGTAAATATTATTTAAATAGTTCAATAAATGTACATGTAATGTTTCTCTCATAAAGATCACATGTGAAAGTTACTTAAGTCCACTTAACACAAAGAACAACAACAAAAAGTGTCATCATTCTTTACCACAAATCTATTTATCCTGCCTTATAATTCAGTTCCTCAGGAGTATGAAACAGGAACTAGTAGACTTAATTAGAGTTACACAGAGAAGTGCGTATGCCCTGAAGCTCACCTCCACAGGGCATCTGGAACCTCTCAGATATCATGGAGAACTTGAAGAATGGGAACAAATGCTTGGAATCTTAAGAGACTAGGAATTTAAGATAATTAAAGACAATCAGACCAGCCTCTAGTACAGTGAATCACTGTCTAAAGAATAGGAAATCAGAGTGAAGATAAAATTCCAGGCTCTTAAGTACTAATGCTCTTCCAGACTCACTAAAAATAGTGAGCAATCTATGTGGGCAAAGTCTTACCTAATACAATGGGAGAAAGGAAGAGAATGTCACTAACTCCAAGTTACACCATTGTTCCACTGGATGAAGTAGCTTACTTTATTAAGAGTGTGTATATGACATAATTTCCTTTTAGTTCATCAATTATGTATTTGTTATTGTATGCAAGGCTCTGAAACCATGTACAGCAAAGCACCATAGATCTTCTCCAATCAATTTTTAAAAGGCAAAGAAGAAGAAGAAGAAAGAAGAAACCACTTCATTAATTAAAACCACTTTATCTCAGGGGCACTGGGGTGGCTCAGTTGGTTAACCGACTGACTCTTGGTTTCAGTATAGGTCATGATCTTACAGTTCATGAGATCCAGGCCAGCATCGTTCTCTGCAAGGACAGTGGGGAGCCTGCTTGGGCTCTCTCTCTGCCCTTTCCCTGCTTGTTCTCTCCCTCCCTCTCTCTCTCTCTTTCTCTCTCAAAGTAAATAAATAAACCTAAAAAAGCCCACACTATTTCAGAAATTGTGCTGGTTTCTTTATGTGCATCCTGCCACTTAATTATCATAATCATGAGCAGGAAGAGGTCTTTATTTCTATTATATGTGTAACTCAACCAAAGTTCCATGAGCTTAAGTGACATGCCCTAAATCACAGTTAGAAATTAGAACCCAATTCTGTCTGATTTCAAATACTTTTTCACTACATCATGCCATACCTAAAATAAGTGGCTAAAAAGCCAAGCCAATGAAGGGCTCCAATGATACACAAGATTCTCATGAATAGTAATATCAAGAAAGGTTTTCTAAAACGGTAAAACAGGGCTCTTCCACAAGGTTCTTGGGAGATAAATAAGATTAGATAAAATAATAGAAAGAAATTGTTTTAGAAAGGGTTTTCAGAAGAATAGAGATAAGAAATGAAAGGAAGTCTTAAGAATTATTTTTTTTAATTTTGTTTAATGTTTATTTATTATTGAGAGACAGAAAAAGACAGAGCATGAGCATGGGAGGGACAGAGAGACAGGGAGACACAGAATCCAAAGCAGGCTCCAGGCTCTGAGCTGTCAGCACACAGCCTGCAGTGGGGCTCGAACCCACAAACCACGAGATCATGACCTGAGCCAAAATCGGAGACGCCTAACCAACTGAGACACCCAGGGTCCCTTAAGTTTTTACAAATCTCAACTAAACAAAAGATCACTTCAGTGAAAACTTTTGACCTCTGGCTCCCCTATATCCGTTCTCCATGCTTCCGCACTGTGGCTGGAGTAGTAATCTTGAAAAACACAAACTATGGCCATTCATTCACTCCGGTTTAAAACCCTTCCCTGACTACTTTGGCCTTTCGGGTAAAGTCCAAATGCTGTGATCAGCTCCTGAGCCTGCAAGATCTGGGCCTCATTTCTTTGTCACTCTGCATTTCAGCTGTAGGGAACCTCTTTTATTTCCTTAGAAGCACCACACTCTTCTCAGCCTCAAGTTCTAACACTGTTTCCTCTTCCAGAATTGTGCTTTTTCCTTCCATCAGTGCACTTGTTCAAAACCCATAAACTCCTTAAAAGCAGAGATCACATACTTAACATTTCTGCTGCATTCGCCAGATCTAGCTGACTCTGAGTTTAATTTTTTCACACAATATATGTAATTATGTATTAGGAAAGATCCTTCATAAAGTGTCATGCATGGGACCTGAAATCCCTGGTACAGTTTGCAACCGTTTTTCTTTGTCTCAGGAAGAGAGGAGATTAAAGAAGTGTTAACTATTGTTCTCAAGCAAGGTAAAGCAGAATTTCTGGATTTCTGGGCTCCTCCAATTAAAAAAAAAATCATTTATTTATTTATTTTGAGAGAGAAAGTATGCATGCATGGGGGTAGGAGGAGGTGGGGGGCAGGGAGAGAGGGAGAGAAAGAAACCCAGGGCTGGTTCAAACTCATGAACCTTGAGATCATGACCTGAGCTGAAATCAAGAGTCGGATAACTGACTAAGCAATTCAGGCACCTCTGGATTCCTTCTGAAAGACAGAGTTGCAAAACAATAAAAAGGAAGTGACTGTAAAACCTCTGCATCAAGCCATTTTGCTGAGGAATTATGATTGTTTGAATTGGGAGAAACCAGAACAGATGAAGTGAGAACATTGTGAATGAAGATAATCAAGAACATGTTCATTTCTGCCAAGATGATAGAAGAAAAAAAAGGGTCAGAACACTCCCCCGAAATAGTTGCTCAGTTGGACTCATAAAGGTTTGATGATCTAAGTGTCCACCCCTCTTCTTTCCCATGCCAGGCAGGGAAACCAGCTCTGGGAGTCAGGCTAGCCTCCCAATTAAAGCATGTCCCATGAAGCAGGGCACAGACATGAAGTTGGCAATAGCAATTATATTGACATCATCTAAAATTGGACGTAAAAAGACCATAAGCCTTTTGACTGTATCTACCCTTTAATGTTATATAATTTTTTGATAGATTGCAATACAAAAGAATCAAAATAGTTTTACCTGGAGAGGAGATGCAGCCTTAATTTGGGTAAGCTGCAGATTACTATGGGCTTAGCCCAGAGTAATCCTTTCATAAATATTTCTCAAATTAATAAATAGATGAATCAACAGAAACAATGTCAGCCTAATCGGGTATTTAAAAAATGGCTCACACATAGTAATTTGTTAAATCCATAAATATGTTGAGTCATTCAAGAATAACCCCAAATAAATACTTTGTTGTCATAAGAGTATTGGGCAATTTCAGTGTGTTTTCAAGCATGACGTTAAATCTTTTCAACCAGACAAATTCTTAATTCACAGGTGATCCATACCACTGCTCAGTGTTATGGTTTTAATTTGTTTTTAATTTACAGCCCAAGAAGAATTGGATTTGCTTGGATAATTTGTTTTCCTAACTGTATTTTTATTCTTGTAGGAGATGAGAGCAATGTGAAGGACAAATTAATCTACTGAAGAAAGCTTGGGATATTTCTCAAAACAAGAGAGTGACAGAGGTCTCATTTAATTCTGTTTCTTTGAACTCATACCTACATAAGACAATAGAGAGACATGATTTGAAATTATGATGATTTACTTTATAGGAAGACATCATTTGTTTATTTTTGCTGGTTTTAAGAAGCCTCAAATCTCACTTTAAAAAACGGTCTGAAAGTAAGAATAACTGAGTTGTTATCTCATAACATAACCAAAGAGATAATATTATGTTTGATGATATTGTATTGCATCTGTAGATCAGAGACTCTTCTTTTATTAAAATTAGAAGTCATAAAAGCAACTGACATTCATTGAATGCCTATTATGTGCCAGAACTGTTCTAAAGGCTTAATTTAGATTAATTCATTTACTCTTCATTTCAACTCTGAGAGGGAGGTACTTATGTTATCCAACTCTTTTTATAGACAAAGACCCAAAGACACAGAAAATTTAAATAAGTTGCTTGAGGTTAACCAAAGCCATGGCAGACTTAGAACCTGATCTTAGATCTGTCCTGGTATAAATGTTACTAATTCCATTGTATATCAAAAAATTCTTCTTGCAGGAACAAATTTGGATCTGAGGTTAAATAACATCTCCATATTCCTCACCAGCCCACTTAGAAAATAAATCTGGACTATCTTTTTAAAAAAAAAAGAACAATGGAGAATGTCCTTTCTAGAGCATGTAGAATAAGATGTAAGCAGGAGAGTAATCTATCCCCTTTCTAAGTACTAAGGATCATTTCTAAACTGAGAATCCATTTGATATTTTAGCAATTCATCTGAGATCAGGACATTATCAGATTGAATCATAAACTGTTGGTGTCATAGGTCAAACCTGGTCAACTTTCAGTAACTTCATATGGTTGAACTTGTTAACTTTCAGTTTCTTCCTGTGGCACTTCAACCCAGAGTGGTTACAGTAAACAATGCAAACTAAAATTTCTATTTGCAAATCTAGAATTGTTTAGGTCCCAGTAAAGTCTGGACTAACAGAAGACACAGGCACTATATTCAAGGAACTTAGAAGAAAGTCAGACATGAAACAATTAGGGTCAAAGCAACACACAGATAATTATCATATCATTGTGGAGTTGTAGATGGGGAAAGCTACAGAAATTTGGGTAAGTGTCTGGATGTGAGCTTTGTGAAGAGGGATTAGTGTGAAAGTACTATACAGTTGTTTGAGACAGGAAGAATAGCATGATGACAAACAGACAACTGGGACTATCATGAAGTGTGAAACATGTAGAGTCAGATGGAAAAAAACTGGATCTGGGTTCAAGGGGTCCGTGCAAAGCTTAGGCTGGACAGTAAGAGAGGAGTGCTAAAAGTGGGAGGACAGATTTCTGGACTTGATTCTGCCAGAGATGCCATTCAGCTTTTCCTTGAGAATCTTTGAGTACAATCACGTTTTCTAGGAGGATTAAGCTGGTAACAGGCATAGTATAAGAGACTAGGGCAGAGTAATTGGTGAGAAGTCCAGCTAAATGGTCCACTGCCAAGTGTGAGGGCCAGGGTCAGGGCAGTGAAAATGAGAACAATATTTTGAATTCAACACATTGAATTAGAGACACAGTTTGAAGGAAGATTTACGTAATAGGATTTGATTTCTGATTTGATTTATTTATGGTGTAAAAGAAGTCTAAGATATTGAGACCAAGTAGGTTAAGAAAAATGGGGTTTTATTGCTTTGAAGATATGTAAACATGGGGAAAAGTAAAAGGTTGGGAAGATGATTTATTACAATAAATATAAAAAATAATAATAGCTTATCATTGACCACTGCCTCAAGCATAATATATGTAGGAAGTACGTATATACAGGCAAACACACATGTGTACGTACTACACTCAATCCTTAAAATAATATTACAAGACAAGTATTAATATTTCAATATTATAAGTAAAGAAATGGAGATTAAAAGAGATAGAGTTCCCCAGCGTTGCTCATCACGAAATATTGATGACTTCTAAGAACAACGCCTCTGCTCTTTCATCTTTCACCCAAGTGGAATTTGATAATACAGCTAAACATTCCAGAGACTATATCTAAATACAGCACAGAATAGAAGATGAGAGTAAGAATGGGAAGTGAAGACCGGATCGTTGAACTTGGAGGTCATGAGGATTAGCTGAGCTTTGGAAGAAGGTGATATACTCAGGAATTAGGAATACAAGAGGAAGAAAAGAAAACAAAATGAAAATCCTGGGAGTTACTTAGAACAATGGAACGATAGCTAGAGTTTGGAGGGCAGGCCGGGAAAGGTTAAAAGAACCAGCGAGTTAGTGTTGGTGAATCCATTATCATGTGTCTCAATTATTTATTCAACAATATGTGTTGACAATTTACAAACCCCCAATTAATTGTTTTGTTTTATTTTTTTTTGTGAGAGAGAGACAGAGAGAGAGAGAGAGCAAGTGGGCAAGGAGCAGAAAGAGAATCTCAAGTGGGGTCCAGCCCATCAGCGTGGAGCCCAACGGAAGGTTCCATCTCATGAACCATGAGATCATGACCTGAGCCAAAATCAAGAGTCAGATGCTCAACCGACTGAGCCAGACGAGCACCCACCCTCAATTAACGACAGCTGCTGTGACTTTAGTGGTGAATAAGTCTAGACATGGCCTCCGTCTTCATGGAAGTAGAAGGCAGAGAAGACTGAGTTCATCCAATAATTACACCTCCAGTTGTAAGTTTTTAAAAAGATACCAGCTGCTGTGAGAGTTATAGTAAGAGCCACATCTGGAATGGTGTAGAAGGGGTCACAGAAGGCTTCCTTAAGAAAGGGACAAATGAGATTTAAAGGCCCAACGGAAGCTAAATAGGTGGAAAGTGTTCTAGCCAAAAGGGGCTGCTAAAAAGAGAAGGAACATGCTCAAAAGTTGAATGTCAAAGAGGAAGAGAAACTGAGGCACCTCTCTGGCTCAGTTGGTAGAGCATGTGACTCCATCTCAGGTTGTGAGTTTAAGCCCCACGTTTGATTTAAAAAAAAAAAAAAAAGGAAGAGAAACTTGGAAGGTGTCAGTGGGGTTAGGGGGATAAAAATGCAAAGCTGGAGTCTAGGAAGGCTTAGGGTCTTAGGAACAACCCACTTTTTCTAGATCAAGCACTTCTGGAGCATGAGCTATCCAATCCCAGGCTTTCAGAATCTCAATTCTTTCAGGTTTATAGTCATGGAGGCAGCTTCTATCTGTAACTGACTACAAAAGGGCTTCTGCACTGTTACCTCACTGACCTTCCCCACAGTTTCATTTGGTGACAAATAAGACCTATCACCAAAAACTGCTATTATTTTTAATGCTTAAAAATTGTTCATATGATTTTTGCTAATTAGATTGCCCCTTTAAAATTAAATTACAATGTCACTAGAGAAACTTGGCCTACCATGGCTGACATAATGTACCTAAAAGGGGTATTAAAATGAAGAAAGCCAGGGGTAAGGTAAATTTCAGAAAATGTTGAGAGAAATCTGTTCTATTTTTTCCTCTTTTTTTTTAAAAAAAGAAATTTAAATGTTGATTTATTTATTTTGAGAGAGAAAGAGAGTGAGCATGCACTGTCAGTACAGAGCCCAACACAAGGCTCAATCTCAGAAACCATGAGATCATGACCTGACCCAAAATCAAGAGTTGGATGCTTAACCAACTGAGTCACCCAGGCACCCCTCTCTTGTCCCCCTTATCTGTAGTTCTAAAATGGAGTAAAAGAGCAGCAAAATGCAAGTCTTTTTCCCCATAAAGAAGTAAAACTCCATAGCCCCCTCAACCTCTGTGTTCATAAAGTAGGGCATAGAGAAGAGCAAGATGGTAACATTGCTGGGGACAATATTGCACCCCTGTGCCAGTGCGCTCAGCACACTTGTTACTTGTATTGTCATAAACACCACATTGTAAGGAAGTTACATCTGCAACTGGCAAATGGATTTGGGGGGCAGAAATCTACATGGTTGATACATTCTGTATCCTTTGTTTAAAAAAATGTCTTGGTCTCCTAGCAACATTGTAGGGAAATCCATCAGGGGTATGAAATTAGATGGCCATGTAGGCGGAATACCTGTAGAGTGTTCAGTTTTATGAAAAGCTTTCACTAAAAATTATATATATTATGCAAAATGTTACAGTAATGTAAGGTTAAGTAGAAATTGTTCAACACCCCCACCAACAATTCAGGGTTCCAACAGTACCCAGTAGCTAAGGGTCTACAATGTACGGGGGAAAAATTAAATGACATTATGTAGGATGCCAAAGAGAGTAGCCGGTAGCAATTAATGATTAGGGAGAATTTCCTTCTCAAAAAAAGATTTCAGAGCATTCTGATCCAGGCTCTTCTTTTGTAAAACAAACCTTCTCTCAACTTGGGAGATGGAAGGAAATGAAACATTTTCTCCTGTAAATAAACAAACAAGTGAATAAGTAAGTTAAAATTATAAAATTCAAGAACATGGGTATAAAACCATGCATTTCGTAGACAGTGGACAAGTCAAAACCCAGTCAGTGCAGGCTCACATCGTTTGCCTCTCATAGAGTGTTTGAAGACCAGCTATATGTTATTTTCATGTGTGGATTTTTTTTGCATCCTTAAGTGTATTTATATGCTTTATACCAGTTCTTTCAAGATCTTTGTCTGCCAGTAATATCACTTCTGCCATTTCTGCTTCTATTTTATAGATATCTTTTTCTTCTCGTTATAAGTTATACTTTCCTTCTCCTTTGTATGGCTGGCACTTTTTACCTGGGGTCCAGACATTGTGAGTGTTACACTGTTGAGTACTGGATTTTGTCAAGGATTTCCCCCACCCTCCCTTTAAGGAGTATTGGGTTTTGCTCTGGCAAGTGATAAATTGTCTGAGAATCAGAGCATTTTCACACTTACCTTATAAAGCTTTGTTCCAGTGAGCCCAAGATAGCCTTTTTACTCTGGGGATAATTTAGCTCGTGACCCTGATGCCATGTGTATTATTAGGTCTTTCTACTCTTGCTGGTGAGAACACATTCCCAGTGTAAACTCAAGATTGTTCTACTTAATGTTTTCTGGTGTGCTTTCCCCCAGGCCTTGGAGAATTTTACCCCACATGTATTCAGATCGGTGTAAAGCCTCAGTGGGACCCCTCTGTATCCTTTGGGAACTCTCTCTATAAGCAGTTTTCTCCTTTTTGCTTCTCCACTCAACACACTCTGTCCACTTTGGTTTCCCCAAACACAGATCTCTTTTTCTTCCATTCAGTGAGATCTCCAGTCTCTATTTCAAATCTCCCTTCTCGCTTCTGGGCCTGGGCGCTGGCTCCAGAAAGTAAGCTTGTGTAATCACAAGAAAGACATAGTTAACATCACCTCCCTTATGAATCATAGTCTGGACTGCATGTCATCTATCATCTAGAAATTTCTGTTCTATACATTTTGTTGATTATCTAGTTGTTTATAACAAGAAGGCAAATCTCACAGCAATCAATCCTTCTCAGGTAAGAGGAAATAAATAAATATGAAATTATACTGACTTTTTTATTCATATGCATAATGATTTTTATTGGTTCATTTTGTGTTTCATATAAATTGGAATTGCTGTCTGGTATCACTAGATTTTTGTCTGAATCACTTCTTTAATATTTCTTAAGGCAGGTCTGATAGCAACAAATTCTCTCCTTTTTTGTTTATCTGAGACTGTCTATTTCACCTCCTGTTTTGAAAGATAGTTTTACTGAATAAAGATTCCTGGTTGACAGTTTACCTCCAGCCCTTTGAATATGTCACATTACTGTTGTCTGGCCTTCATTGTTTCTGATGAGCTGGCAGCTATTAATCTTACTGGGGTTTCCTTGTATGTGAGGAACCATTTTTCTCTTACTGTTGTTAAGATTTCTCTCTCTCTCTTTTTTTGGGGGGGGGCCTTCAATATTTTTACTGTGATGTACCTGATTGTGGACCTCTTTGAGTTTGTTCTATTTGGCATTTGTTGAGCTTCTGGGATGTATAGATTAATATTCACCATCAATTTTGGTAAGTTATTGCTATTATTTTTTTTCAATTTTTTCCTTTCTATCCTCTCCTTCTGGTACTCCAATTACACATATGTTGGTGCACTTAGTAGTGTCCACATGACTCTGAATGTGTGTTAATTTTTCTTCGTCTTCCTTTTTCTTCCCCGGTACTTCAGACTGTGTGATCTCTATTGATCCGTCTTGAAGGTCACTGAATTTTAATGATGTTAGTTCAAATTTAATATTGAGGCCCTCTAGTAGTTATTGTACTTTTCAACTCCAGAAATTCGATTTGGTTCTTTTAAATATCTTTTACCTCTTTATTGACATTTTCTATTTGATGAAACATGATCATTAAATGTTCCTTTAGTTTTTTAAGCCTGACGTCTTTTGTTTCCTTGGCCATAGTTATTGTAGCTGTTTTAAAGTCCTTGTCTGCTAAGATGAGCATTTAAGCCTTTTAAAATGCATTTTCTATTGCTTTATTTTTTAATTTTTCTTGTATACGGGTCACACTTTTCTAGAGTTGTGTTACATGTCTAATAAAATATTTGTTGAAATGGGTACACTTTAGAAAATATATTGTAGCAAGTCTAGGCACTGATTCCTCCCAACTTGGGCATTATTACTGTTGGTTTGATACTTTGTTAATTATTTAGTGACTTGGCTCAACTGATTCTGAGAAGTCTATTTTGCCCACAGTACCTGCTATTTTATGTCCTTGCTCAGACTTTTTTCCCTTTATTTTAATCTTTTAGTGTGGCTACCTAGGGATCACCCTTGGGTCAGCTTAAGCCACTTAATGATCAAAGTTGTACTTAAGCCCTCTTAATCAGTTATATTTTTATCCTTTACTATTGAATGTGTGTGTGTGTGCCTTGGAGGCTGTTGTCATAGTTCAGAGATTTTATGGGTTTTTCTCTATGTTTGCCCAAGAACTAGAAGATTGGAGGTTCTCTCTCTGATGCTCTCTGAGAGGGCACGCACATGCATTCTGTGGGCATGTACATAGTCTTCCAAGCTGCCAGGGATGAAAGTAATTTTATTTGTGAATACAGCTTTCTAGGAGTGGCTCTTACTAGAGTTGGTAATTGTTTAGTTAGTGTTTAGTATTCCAGTGAGCCTTCTGCCCTGTTAATGGGTCTGTGTGCAGCAGTTTTTTAAATAAAATAGATAGTTGAATCTCTTTGAAGTATATCATAATTCATATTGTAAAAGTTTTCAGGAAAATTATCTTAAAGTCACAAAGGA
Source organism: Hyaena hyaena (assembly GCF_003009895.1). NCBI lineage: Eukaryota > Metazoa > Chordata > Mammalia > Carnivora > Hyaenidae > Hyaena > Hyaena hyaena. The sequence goes on along the minus strand of NW_024081357.1, from coordinate 50,272 downwards.
GGAAAAATCCCATGTAATATTCCCTCGTGGATTAATGTACATTGTTAACATTCTCTAAAAAGAAACACTCTTTCATCTTAATTAGGGTATTTAACTACTTCTCACGTATTTGTGCAGTGAAGACCGATTTTTCTCATTCTAGGATTGATTTGGAATGTACATTATGCAAACAAAAACAACTGATTCACAGCATCTTCTAATATGTTTAAAAGATTTTCTTCACTATTTAAATAATAAAATTTTCTTTTTGGGGGGTCTGATTCTGGAAAGATTACATATCCCTTCTAAAATACGTTTAAAATGCAGAAAATTTAAAAAAAGGACAAAATTAGCTAAAATATCACAATGACAGAAAACCACAATTACCATTTAAGAACATGCTTCCATATATTTCAGAAATACGCAAATAAGTTTCGATGTTCTTTGGTAACTTCTTTTTCATTCACCAGTAACTGTGTTACCATTTTCATCTCAAAAAATACAGATACACATAATTCATAAGAGGAGAGTTTGATTTTTTTATTTTACCAGAAATGTAGAATTGTAATAATACACCTGCATTCAAAGCACACTGCCACCATAGGTGAATGCAATGTCCATTTTGGTTTCTTTTATTTTTACCTTCATCTCAATCCCTGGGCCCTTCCATTCCTCTTACTTATAATAAATTTGACATACATCCTTCAATATGTATGAATCCCTATAAAACATAAAATCTTGGCTTATAGATACATTTGTATACCTATCTGCAGGTATATCTATATATTATACTATATTATTTAATATTATTATATATTACATTATATATTATTATATATTTATATATTTAAATCAATATATTAAATTATATATAAGTATATCATGTATGTTATATTATATATATAAGTAATATATACTTATATAGAGTAACATATACACCTACAAATAGGTATACAAATGTACCTACAAACCAACATTATATTTTTTATAAAAATACATATGTATCTAAGGATGCATGTCAAATTTATTATAAATAGTGTATAGGTATACATATATGTACAATATATAATATATACAATAGATGAAGATATGTGCTTATATACTGCATGAGCAAATAACACTATACACAAACACAGAGTACACTAACACAGTTGAATATACCAAGCCACACAAGAATACATTATTGTTCACAATCCCCATTTACACATTTTTCCTTTTGACTCATTTTGACGATAATTACAGTCTCAAAAGTGCTTTTTGCATGATTCTGCCTCACCATTGGACAAAAGAAACAAATATAAATCAAAGAGTCAGAAGACTCACTTGGCACCTCTACATTTTTTTTTAACTTTTTTTTTAAATATTTTTATTTATTTCTAGGAGAGAGATGGAGAGAGAGCGTGAGCAGGGGAGGGTCAGAGAGAGAGGGAGACACAGACTCTGAAATAGGCTCCAGGCTCTGAGCTGGCAGTCAGCACAGAGCCCGACGCGGGGCTCGAACCCACGAACCGCGAGATCATGACCTGAGCGAAAGTCGGACGCTTAACCGACTAAGCCACCCAGGCGCCCCGGCACCTCTACATTTTGTTCAAAACCTAAAATTGTCTCTTCGTCTACAATTTGTGAAGATGTCTCTCTGTCCTTGACTGTTTACACTTGACTTCTCCCCTTCCTCATACCTCTTTAAATCATGCACACTTCTTATTTCAAGATAAGGATCTATATTTTACAATAGTATTTTAAAAAATGTATTAGAGGGGTGCCTGGGTGGCTCAGTTGGTTAAGCATTCAACTTCGGCTAAGGTCATGATGCTGTAGTTCCTGAGTTCTAGCCCTGTGTTGGGCTCTGTGCTGACAGCTTGGAGCCTGGAGTCCTTTTCAGATTCTGTGTCTCCCTCTCTCTCTGCCCCTCCCCAACTAATATTCTCTCCCTCTCTCTCAAAAATAACAAATAAGCATTAAAGAGATGTATTAGTTAGAAATTTAACAGGTCTTTTTAAGGTGATGTCAGTATTTTTATTTTGGCATGGCTGCTTATGTTAGAGTTCTTTTTATAAGATTGCAAGGCTTTAGAGTAGACTATCTCAATCCTATTTCTCTCCTGCACTCTGTTACTGTTGGTGCATGAATTTGCAGAAGTGTTGTTTATTTCAAAGTACATATATTATATTCTCCAAGGGGTGGGTCCTGATTATGCCTCCAATCTATGTTCACTCACACATCCCTTGAAAATTTGTGATATTCATAGGAATGAATTTGCTGAGTAACAGGTTATATGGATATATAATTTTACTGTATGTACACTGACAGATTTTTCTTTAGAATCACTATACCAGTTCATATCACCACCAATGTTTCCCCCATATCTTGCTTTTTAACAACTAAATAATATTCCATCTTATGGAAGGGGTACTATAATTCATTTACCAATTATTTACTTTTGGACCTTTGTGTATATTTTTAATTTTTGATATATTATATTAAGTCTTATAGATATGCATCCTTCTGTATAAATCTTAGTCCAATGTTTTGACTATTTTTTAAAGCTAATTTCCTGAAAGCATAGGAATAGTCGATGATTAAATAACAATTATATAATACTTTTGATGCCCATTGCCAAATTGCTTCCCAGAAAGCTTGTACCAGTTAGAGTTCCCATCAGAAATCCCTCCTGTGTTCATTCATAAGATATTTATTAAGTGCCTAGTATTTTCCAGGTACTGATGGAGTTATTGGAGATTAGACAAAGAATGATCTCCATTCTTAGCAGAGGCAGGATGGAGGAAGAAGCTCAGGAAGGATATGATCTCAGTTGGGAGCCAATTTCAGGCTGTCCCCAAAGGAAGCTCAGCAACAAGTTATAGTGTGGAATTAGTCTCCTCTTGACGCAGGAGGTCAGACCATCTGTTATCCATGTCTGCTGAGGTGGAGAATGTAGAGTGGGATGCTGGACAGAGAAGCCCTCCATTCAACTAAAAACAACTCTCCATTAACAGGGGCAGTTGTGCTTTATTAGCTGCCACTACTGACAGAGGTTAGGGCTGAGGACAGCTTCCTGGTGAAGGGCATCTGGGTAAAGTACTAGTTTTCTATGAGCAAGAACTTGGCAGAAGCTAAAACCTCAAACTTTTAAGTCAACAACTCTTGACATTTTGACTTCTAACAGATAAGAACCTCACAATCAGAGGGTTTATTCAAGCTGTCTCACAACTACTGGTCAGTGTGTTGGTCCATAGTAAAAATCTAAAACAACCAGGGGAAAATTTAGAAGTCTATCTACTCCATCTTTTTCTTTCAAGGTAGATAATATTCACCTCATTCTAATTAGAGAGAATTTGGGGCTTTCATACTTCTTTAGGCCAAAATTTAATCTTATTTCTACCAGGTGTGATTATAAGTGCAGATGGGCAATTACATCTCTCCATTTCTAGGTACAGAAAGATGAATGAGATTCTGTTGGGTGCATTAGGAGTCAGAAGCTAGTGTCACAACTGGAGTGACCAACCAGTTGGGTTAGCCTAAGACTAAAGAGTTTCCTTGGACAGCACAAGAACTTTCATTTTTTAAAAAAGTGTATTTATTTATTTTGAGAGAGAGAGAGAGCACAAGCAAGAGAAGGGCAGAAAGAGAGAGAGAGAGAGAGAGAGAGAGAGAAGGCCCTAAGAAGGCTCTGTGCTGACACAAGGCTCAAACCCATGAACCATGAGATCATGAATTGAGCCAAAATCAAGAGTTGGTTTCTTAACCAACTGAGCCACCCAGGTGCCCTAGAAGTTTGATTGTAAAACTGGAATTATCTCAAGCAAATCAGAGTACTTGATCACCCTGTGTCTCAATTAAAGACTCAAATTTTATAAATATTTATTTTTACAAATTGTAATTTTCCAATCTTTTCCAATAGTTTGTGATAATTGTTGAGTTTATCATAACTGTATTGTTTATAAAGGAAAAATAAATTTACCCAAAATGTTACAATTGTCACGTTAATTTACCCTTAACCCACAAATTTACCCTTAACCAAGATCTTTTTTTTTTTAATTTTTAGAGCTACAAATATTGCCAAATCACAAAAGAAATCAAAGGCAATGATGAATTCAAGAGAGATAAATGACTTAAAATTTTAAAACTTAATTCTAAGTGAGAGTTGCTCTACTCTATCTAGTTCTCAGCCCTTTACACACTACGTTCTCAGACTGCAAACACATTTTGTAAAGGCATCTTCATCCATCCCTGACTCAAACGTCAATGCCCAGAACTTTCACTTGTTGGCCTCTATCACCATATTGATTGATTGCTAAAATATGCACAGGGACTTGGTAAATGCAGAATAAACTAGAGAGAGAAAATCAGGAAGAGAAACTGAGAGGTGAGAAGGGCCAAGCAACACTGAGGTGGGCCAATAAAAGCATTTTTAGGAAGAGAAGTGCCAAACAATGAATTCTCAGTTCACATTCTCACAGTAAGTTTTTCCGTTTCCAACTCCAGTAAAGTCTTTCATACATGCAAATATTGTGTGGGTTACATCTTACAGGATCCAAAATATAGTAGGGTTTTGTTTTACTTCAAGGTTGACATGGTTTGATAGAAGGACAACTGGAATAGTATGGAAAACAGTTCCTACAAGTGAAATATGTCGGTAGGCAAAGATGCGTAGGGCCAGAGATAACCATGAAAACAACTCAAAGAAACCTTTGTAATGTATTTTCCACAATCTATAGAATGGGGAGTTCCGAACACCCTTATGTGGATATGAAGGGACAGGGTGATTTTAAGTTAGCTGGCATCTCGGTAACAAGTGTACATTTTATGACTCCCTAATGCCCAGGTTTAATTTATCCTAAGTGCCTTTTACATTCTATCCAAGACTGACCATATCTGCAGAAACCAGTTTTTGCAGCAACCGGCATATCAGATAAGACAGCCTCTGTATCCATGGTCTTTCCCCCACTCTATTTCACCACTCTAGCCTGCTATTTCTAATAAAGTGCAGTCTCATTCTGTATCAATCACATCTTCCCACTACTAAGTACCGACATCTATATTTTCAGAAACAGAGAAGATGAAATAAATATAACATGGAAAAAGTTCTGCTACAAAATCTGCTGTGAAATACAACCCTTTTTTGTTGATGGGTTTAGCCGCCTTACACAGATTGAGTGATTGCTCTGCGAAAATATGCAGCATGTAAACCTACCAGCAACATTGTCAATTTGTTCTTCCCTGATGGATCAAGGACAGAATGTCAGCAATTCATTTTGGGGAGTCACAAAAATTATAGATTAGGAAGATTACTTGACATAGGAAACTTATCAGGAGATGCAGGTTGTTACCAGCAGTGGAGGAAATAACTGTTATACTTGCAAATGAGGGGCTTTATCATATGCCTCACTGCATCACTAAACACTCTCTGGGAGCCTTTTACCAAAGCATATCTGTGCCTATGCATCCTTCTGGAAGCATTTATAAGGTAGAAAAGTTGAAACCAACTTTGACACCAATATCAATCTTGAACATCTTCCAAGACTGAGTTGATTTGTTTTCCTGGGAGAGAACCATGAGAAGGAAACTGATAGTTGCCATTAGGTCACCTTCTCTAGTCTCTGGGGACAGCTCATTGCATTATGCTTGTTTTTCATTGTATGTTATTAGAAAATCATGAACAATAATGCTTCCATAACTTCCTTTTTTTTTTTGGATGTTTTCTTCCCTTTATTTCTTTTCATTCCTTTTTTTAAAATTTAAATCCAAGTTAGTGGACATATAGTGTAATAATGATTTCAGGAATATAATCTAGTGATTCACCATTTACATATAACACCCAGTGCTCATCGCCACAAGTGCCCTCTTTAATGACCCTCACCCATTTAGTCCATCCCCCCACCCAACACGCTACCAGCAACCCTCAGTTTGTTCTCTGTATTTAAGTGTCTCTACGGGCTTGTGTCCCTCTCTGGTTTTATCTTATTTTTGCTTCCCTTCCTTAATGTTCATCTGTTTTGTATCTTCAGTTCCACATATGGGCTTCCACACTTTCTAAGGAGAATTCATGGAAATGTATATAAAGGAAAGTTTCTCTAATCATATAACTTTCTCTTTTACCAGTTACCATAAAAACAATTTTATCTTATTCTTTGTTAAACTCTGTCAACTCTGTCATGCCCTTTCTACGTCTTTCAGACATTTAAGAAGGCTTTTCCTCCTTCCAGACATTAAACTCCCTCTGAAGAAACAAACAAACATAACATATACACCACATTGATTATGGTATTGAGATGCCTGTCTCTAGCTTTACAGTATGTATAATGCTTCAAGTAGAGAATATTACCCCTCTTCTTTGATACTTTCTTAGATGCAAAACAAAAACAATTTTTTTTCTTTTACTAAAAGTTACGATTTTCTGTATTTAGTGAAAACATTCTGGAATCTAAGCCTTCAAACTTCTTAATATTTTTAATAATTACAATCTAAATCACTATCCATCTATGTCTGGACCCCATTCTTACTCTTAGATACCAGGAAGAAGCAGGAGGAATAGAGAATAAAGAGTCGTTTTTACTAAATAGTGCTGACTTCCAAAAGTTTGACATACTGATGGAGATACAGGTATCGGGCATAAAGGGAGAGTCCATTTATTCATTCCGAAACTTCTGTCAAGGGCCTACAGCATGTCACATACTGCACTAGACGCCAGAAGTAGAAAAATGAACAAGACCGTGGAAGTGATGAAAACGATGCTCTACAATGGTGTTAACATTTGTCACTGTAATTAGAGCACAGAGGAGGGAGGTTTCAATCTTGGTTGAAGGGTTGGGATCCCAAAACTTTACCTGCAAGTTTCTTAGGTTGGTATTGGAAGATAAGTACATTTTAGCCAGAGAGACAGGAAGAGAGAAGGAAAAGTGGAAAAGGAAAACAAGAGGAAAACGGAAGCCTTCCTCCCTTAGGGATCTAAGCCTGCAAGTGAGTGACTGAATATTCAGGGAATAATCACATAAGCATCAAACACATACTCTTCTACATCAGCGTTTGTCTTCAGAACTGAAGTCTGAAGCCTTAGTTCAATGAGAGTGTTATTTTTTTAAGGACCATGAAAAAAATAGACATTTAATGACTGCTTAATAATAAAAAGGGGAGCCAGGGACTGCATTTTGATTCTTTTGCAAATTGTGAAGCTCTTCTGCCCTTGCTCCCAGTGTGTATATTATATAATGGGGAAAACCCTGAGGCATTACATCTTAGAGGCAGAATAACAAAGTCAGGTTTGCCCCTGGGCTAGGCTGAAGTTCCTCTGATTCCAATGGGCTGCACTATTCTTTTTTTTTTTTTTAATGTTTTATTTATTTCTAGGAGAGAGAGAGAGAGAGAGACAGCGTGAGCAGGGGAGGGTCAGAGAGAGATGGAGTCTCAGACTGAAACAGGCTCCAGGCTCTGAGCTGGCAGTCAGCACAGAGCCCGACGCGGGGCCCGAACCCACAAACCGCGAGATCATGACCTAAGCGAAAGTGGGACGCTCAACCGACTAAACCACCCAGGCGCCCCGTGGGCTGCACTATTCTTTATTCCTTAAGTCTAACAGGAATGAAGAACAGGAGTGCTCTTTTCCTAATGGAAATTGCGCCTTTCAACTTTACAACTTTATCTGCATTTTAGTGGAGAAAAAGAGAAGACACTACAGAGAGGGGGAGCTATTTGCTGCTAGAGTAATCTTCCACTCCCCAAAATGATCAGTCAGAGGAAAAACTCCCCAAGACAGTTCTCTTGTCTGATGGGTTCTCTGGTTTTGGGTGATGCTGCAGTAAAGAGAAGGAATCACAAAGGTGGTGAGAACGAAGAGGAGATGGAATTAGCCAAAGTTGCTAAACTGTTTTATATGATCAAAAGGTGAGAGAAGTCTGGGAAAATGAGATAAGAAAACTTACATGCAGTAAGAGTGGATAAGAAAGTATTTGAGAAGTAAGGATCTGAAGGGAGGTGTTGGGAATACTGCAGCAGATAATGGAAGCAGCTAGATGATGAAAGGGAATTTAACATGTATTTAGACACCCTCAATGCTTCCCATGAAATACTAGCAACAGCATGGAAAGTGTAAAATTTATTTTGATTTCCGGGACTGTATTTCTTCAGTCATCCTGTGCTCCAAGATTGGACCCTATGGCTCCAGTTTAACAAGAATTATGCTGCCTTGACATGTAAGCTTACTAATCAACAATAATATTAATCTCATTCTGCCCAATACGGTAACCACGAGTCACATGTGCTTATCAAGTGCTTGAAGTATGGCTAGTCAGGCTTGAGAGGCATTTTAACTGTAGAATGCACACAGGAATTTGAAGACTAGTCCAAAAATTTTCAAGGCAAGAAAACAAAATATTGTATTAATAATTTATACATAAAATACATGTTGAAATGGGGATATATTGGCTACATTGAGTTATATAAAACGTATTATTACTTTTTTATTTAAAAACCTTTTTTTAAAAATGTTTATTCACTTTTGAGAGAGAGAGACAGACAGAATACGAACTGGGGAGGAGCAAAGAGAGAGGGAGATAGAATCCGAAGCAGGCTCCAGGCTCCGATTGTCAGCATAGAGCCTCACGTGGGCCTTGAATGCAAAAAACACGAGATCATAACCTGAGCCGAAATTGGACACTGAACTGACTGAGCCCCCCAAGTGCCCTGTAAAATATATAATTAATAGTAATTTACCTGCTTCTTCCTTTTTTTTTTACATGACTACTAGAAAATTTTACATTACATCTGGGTTCACAATGCCAAATTATATACATGGCTTACATTATTACATCTTTATTGGATAGCAGTGTGCTAATTTATAACAGAAACTAACCTCGAACAAAAACTAAGCACCTGCATGAGAAGGACACTGTGAGTTTTCTGTGAATAGCAAAGAGTAGAGCTTAGTAGTTAAATTCATGAGCTCTCGAGTCCATATTTCTAGGCTTACTCTTGACACCATAATTGAGGAGTATGTGACCTTAGGTCAAACACCCAACACTTTTTGGTCGGTTTCCTAACCTGAAAAATGGAAGTGATAATTATACCTTCCTCACAGAGTGGATGATGCAAGTAAAACATTTACAATAGTGTTTTACATGATGGGAATATTAACTTTTTTTTTAATGTTTTATTTTTTGAGAGAAAGAAAAAAAATGCAGGGGAGGGACAGAGAGCAGGAGAGAGAAAATCCCAAACAGGTTCTTTGCTATCAGCACAGAGCCTGACGTGGGGCTTAATCCCACAAACTGTAAGACCTTGACTTGAGCCAAAATCAAGAGCCAGATGCTTAATTGACTGAGTCACTGAGGGGCATATTAGCGTTTAATACTAGCACATTTAACATGAACACCCTGGCATACTAGCTTTTATTCTTATTAGTCTTAGGGAGGGAAGGGTACTAAAATGTGTTGAGTGTTCTTTTAAGTTTTATTTTATTTATGTCTTTCTGAAAGCTCCATGAAGGCAGAGGCTGTTTCTATTTTGTTTTCCCCTTTACAGGCAAAGACTAGCACAGTGTGTGGTAGGAGCATGTTTATTGAATTTTGGAGGAATAAGTTGCAATGAAGACTCTATTAATGGACAGTATTATTACCCCCATTTTAGAGAAGAGGAAATTGAAGCTTATGGAAATTCAGAGGTTAAAAAGTTAGATGAAGTTATAAAATTCATGGATGATAACACTAAGATTTAAATCCAAATTTGTATGAACACTCACAGTTGGTGAACTCAAAGAACATTGCATCTAATTAGAGAAATAAAATGTGCTTCAAATTTAAAAAACAATGGTAATATTACCTGCTCATAGATGATACTATTTAAATAACCTGATCGATGATTACTAAAAAAGTCCAGTGTGGAAAGACTTCATGTCCAGCAGGCATGTGCAGGAGAGGATTGGAAGGGGTAAGCCAGAAACCAGACCTTTGGAGATTCATTAGGTTTGCTTGGGTGAGTCCTCGCTTTGGGAATAGGGGTCATTTTTGGCAAATGAAACAGACTGAGCACAGATGTGGAAGTAGAAATCCAAAGACAGGTTTTGAAGCTCTAAAATGAAATTTTTGCCTGGAGAAGATAGTTCATGTAAATTTATTAGTAGGCTTTAGGCAGAAATAAACTTGAGGTTAGCTCTTAGGCTTTGAATGAAGACTGAGGTAAGGAGTTAGAAATTTGGCAAGGAAATAATCGAGTATAGTTTTTGTCTTTGTTTTTTTCTCTTTTTAGGATAGTCAGGATATGATAGTAGCAGTGTGCAAGAAGCAGAAGAAGAACGATATTGGAGGTAAGGAAATAATTAAGGAGGCTATTGCAAAATCCAGCCATATGGTAGTAAAGATAAGAATGAGAGCTTTGGAAAAAAGAATGGGAAGAAAAAACAATTTAAGTGATGTTGAAAACAGTGTTCAGGCCTCAAAGACCCAATCTGGATGATTAGTCACTGAAAGTAAAATATGTGAGCTTTTTGCCCTATTTAAAAATAAATATTCATTCTAGATTTATCTTGCACATAGTCCACATCTGCTTTGTTACAAGGTGTAGCCACCCTACCAGAAATAGGTAATAAATTGTATCCCTCCTTTCTCTCCTGTGCTTCAGCACGAACTCTTGTATTATTTTATATCATTTTTTTCTTTCTGGGGTTATTTTAAGAGCTTCTGTGTTGGATAAGAGCATTTGTTCACAATTCTTTCCTTCTCTCTTCATTTCTATCTTGGCTTCCTGTGGGTAGGACACTTCTTGTCCTCTAGCCGAGAAATTTCTACCCTTAAATCTAACATTTGTGTTCTGAAGGATAACTAGGGCCTAGTAAAATTACTCACAACTTGTACAAGAATTTTAGTAAGAAGAATTCACCTCTTACATCACAGCTCTGATATCAGATAGTCTGAAGCCTCCTTGAACTTTCCAAAGCTATGTTCTTTCATCTGATTTTACAATTAATCTTTCAAGAATTTATTATTGTAAATTGTCTATATTTGAATGTTCCTTCACTGACATCCAACCTCTTTGAGATATAGGACTATGCTTTGGTGATCTTTTTATCTCTAGTTTTTAGAACAATATTTGGTACTTTTAAATATCAAAATAATGAATGACTAACACGGAGATTATCTTTTTCAATGCTATTTTGCTCTTCTAGGTATTTTAAATTTTCACATACATTTTAGAAGCACCTTATCAATTTCTACCCCTCAAAATTTTGTTGCACTTTGATAGCAATTGGGTTGAATCTATACATTAGACTGAGGAAAAGGGACATATTAACCACATTGGGTCTTTCAATCTATAAACATATTCTATCTCCCCATTTCCTTCAGAAATGTCACAGAATTTTCAGTGTAGAGGTTTGACATATGTTGTGTTAAATTTATCCCTAAATGTTTTGGGTTTTTTGCTTTTTTAAATGATATATTTTTTGTATTTTCACGTTTTAATTGTTTATGAAAATATATTAAAATACAATCAATTTTTTTGTATTCCCATGTGTCTTGAAATCTTGGTGGATTCATTTATTAGTTCTGATGCTGTGCTCTATGTACACAGTCATGACAGATTTAATTCTATTTTTTTTTACATCTTTTCATTTAATTTGTTTTTCTTGCCTCAGTACAATAACTAGACCTCCCATACAATGTTGGAGAGAAGTGGTTGAGAATGGTCATTCTTGCCTTTCACAATTCTAGAAATAAGTAGTAAGACAAGAGTGAGGATGTGATTACCACTGAAATTTATATAGATGCTTAACATAAACTGTAATAAATAAGCTATGAGAAGGGACCGAGACCTTTCAATGGAGAGAGAAAGCTTTTTTAAAAAGTGCAATTACTTAAAAATTTAGATATCTAAGAGGAGTTAATGAGAAGGTGATTAATTAGTACATAAGAACCATTTCTTTTAATCCTTTAAGTATTCTAGAGTATGTCTGCTAAATGGCTTTTGTGCTATCTTGAATAATTTATGGTAGCCTTTTGCACATTTTTCTGCACTCACAAGTTCACTACAAATGGGAAAGAGGCTTATTTATTAGAGTGCTGTAGACAAAATGAGTGAGATATTGCAAATGATGCCAATCACTGTCATCCACTAGTATTCCACCCTAGGATGTATGTCATAGCGGAACATTTCCTTGGAGTAGCTGTGAGGATGGGGTGATGTTAATGAATCTTCTTGAACACAAATATGGCTGTGAAAGACCTCCTTCTGTTTATTGGATTGTTCTTACACTATAGTCAAAGTGTGTTGAGTTGTGTCTCATGGCATCATCTAAGCAAAGCAAGCCCATATTCCAGTAGTTTCTGTCTCTCTCTCCCACACTGTGCCTTCTGGGCAACCGAACCCAAACAGCTGCAGCCTGATCAATATGCCTTGAGGCTTTTATTTTAGAAGACTGAGGTGGGGCCATTTTCTCTTATTGACAAGCAACAGCTAGTCAAAAGAGATGAGGAGTTGATTACAATTTGTTTAGTCACTTTCACTTACTTAAGTGGAAAATAATACTAATAGAACAGGATCCTTGTTCAGATACAGATAAAGTAAGGCAGCCACAGAGGAAGCAGTTAAAAGTCATTCTGCCTCCTCTGAGCCTCCCTGTGAGTTCACAGGTAACCTTGGCACAAGTCTTCTTTTTTTAGAGACTAGTTACTTGAGTGCCCTCCCTCTTTCTTATGTAACTGTAAAGTGGAGGTCATTCATTGTCTAAACTAGGAGTAAGGATACAATAGACTAAGAATTAACCAAAAATCTCTAGATTTCCAAATCCAAATCCCATTTACTTCAGAACCCCATGATCGCTAGGAGGAATGAAATCATGACCCAGTCCCTTGAGAATAAAAAATTAGTCATAACAATTAAAATGGATCAGAATGGCCCCAACAAGTCCTGGTGGAAGAGAATGACAAAAAGGCCCCTGAAATAAAAATCCCTTCAGTTAAAAACAAACAAACAAACAAACAAACAAAAAAAAAACCTAAAGTAGAAATTCCACTCATGATGAGGGCTGATTACTCATGGTCATGCATAAGTGTTAATTCTATCATGATAAGAAAAGATAGAACTCAGTAGACAGAGAGGGAAAGATTAGGACCTGAAGTCCCTGGGTGGGGGAAAACACATATTTTGGAACAATGCTGGTGGCGTCTGACCACAGCAAACCCCCTCAGCAAACCCCCTCAGGCGTAAGGTTCCTATTAAGAATATAACAGACACCACTTGGTATGTAACATTCCCCTCAAAAATCTGACAAAAGACCTGACTAAAAATAAGTAGACCATAATATATAACCCACAAGGAACAGAATGGCCATAGACCATGCCTCATACAATGGAATCAAGCCAGTCAAGAATGGACTGCCCAGCACCTAGAGTGAGCAACCCAATAAGGGTAAGACCTGAGAAGGAACAAGGAGGAAGGGAAGGGAGGCCTGACCAGAACCTTATAAAACAAAGACCCCTGAGGCAGAGAAGGACAAATACCATATGTTTGCACATATAGGAGGATTAGGAGGAACTTGACGGAGGAACAAGGGGGAGAAGAAGGGCGGAAATGGTGGGGGAAAGGGAGAGAGGCAAACCATGAGAGACTCTTGAATGCTGACAAAAACTGAGGACTGATGGATGGGGGGGGGGAGGGGGGAGGGGCATGGAGGAGGGCACTTGTGGGGATGAGCACTGAGTGTTATGTGGAAACTAATTTGACAATAAACTATTTATAAAAAAAAAAACAAAAACAAAAACAAAAACAAAGACCCCTGCCTATTGTTGAGGGTATTCACTTCGAATGTCCCTCTCTGCAAAGAGAGCTTTCCTACTAATCTTCCTTTCTGATCTTAAAACTTCTAATAAACTTTTGCCTGCTACTCATTTTGTGTCCAGCCCTTCATTCCTCCAAGTGGTGAGACAATGAACCTCAGATATTGAGATAAAAATCCTGCAACAGCAGTCTCATGAGGGATAGGCATAATGACTTGGAACCTCGAAGACTTCTAAAACTTCAACAGTTTTTCACCAACACCCACAACACCTGATTTGAAAAGTTGTGGGGAATTATTTTAAATTCTTAACCAACAGATCTGCCCAATGGAAAAAAAAATCTGTAGAATTTGTAGAAAAAATTGGTGGGACAGCCCATAAGAAATGGTGTGAAGATGGGGAGATTCAGTCATAAGCAACATATTTACTGTTGCTGACAACCAGAGGAAAAGCCCCTGGAGAGAAGAAGCTGCAGAAGAGAGAAGAGATCCCTTTGGAGATTGCTTAAGGGAGGAATCTAGCAACTGGAGTCAGGTTGGATATAGGGGAAGTGAAGAGGACTTGCTAGTAGACAAAAGAAAGAACTTATTGAGAAAAAAGGGGGAATTGGGAAATGGGTTGCTTGGTTGAAAAGGGAGTCAAGTTCAAATCATTTTATTTTTTGTGGACTTTTTCCAAATTCTTTCCCTTTAGGTTTAAATGATAAACTTTAGCAAAGACAGCAGAGAAACAAACTGAAGCAATGGTTAGCCAACAAAGATGCATGCTCTCCTCCTGCGATACATTTAGTTTTCAGACTTGCTAGCTTTAACTGTGTCACGTTGCCAATGTGTATTTTTTAACTTTTGTTCCTTCTATCAATTCTTGTCAATTCTGAAGAACTTCTCCATTTCCAGAGACTTGACTGTGCTAAAACAGCAACTGACAAGCACCTAGTACATTGCACCCTGTGGGCACTCAATAAGCAATTGTTTCCTAACTGCCTGGCTGAATGTGTCTTCAGGAACATGGGCAATAAACCGAACTGCCTTAAAAATAACAGATGGTGGTATCTGGTCGGTTTTCCCCTGAGGCCTTGTTAAATACACAGCTAATGTCAAGAGACACCTGAATGTTGTTACCTGTTCAAAACAAGTGATGTTTCAGTCATTTGCCAACATATCTGCATATGGGTGAGAGAATGAACTACAGTCACACTGTGTCCAAAGCACCTGATGCTTGTATGACGATAAGAAAACTCAGCGATCGTTGCAAAATTGATCAGGCCTGGAGGACGAGATGCTGTGAAATATCATAAACTTGGACAGAGTTTGAACTGGAAAGTTAATTAGGAATATACGGGGAAAAAGAGAAACCTCGGGAGTTGTCTGAAAACAAGTACATAACATTGAAAAACCAATAGAAAGGACAATAAATTTCACTACATAAATCTTTAAAATGTTCTATGTAAAAATAAAGGTCAAATAAAAAAATGAGAAACATTCTCAGACACTCAGTGTTAAACTGTTAATATGTAAAGTACCTCAAGAAACAACAAGAAAATCACTAAATGTGGACATAAAATTAGCAAACAGTATGAAGAGATACTTCTCTAAGTAGAAAATACATATAACTAACAACCTTTTCTTTAAAAAAAAGTTCAAGAATATTTCTAACTAGAAAAATAAAAATTAAAACCTTATCTTTTTAGCAAAGTTTTTTTCAATAATAAGGATTTTATTCTTATTTTAAAAAATTTTAATGTTTATTATTATTGAGACAGAGAGAAACACAGCAGGAGTGGAGGAGGGGCAGAGGGAGAGGGAGACACAGAATCTGAAACGGGCTCCAGGCTCTGAGCTGTCAGCACAGAGCCCGTCGCAGGGCTTGAACCCATGAACCGTGAGATCATGACCTGAGCCAAAGTTGGATGCTCAACTGACTGAGCCACCCAGGTGCCCCGTATTTTATTTTTAAATAGTGTAAAATATTAGTCATACTTCCTAATGGACAAAAAAATGAACAGGTATCTTTAGTATTAGAATAATAATTTCTTTTGAGAAAGAGAGAGAAAGAGAGAGAGAGAGAGAGAAAAAAAAACAAGCTGGGAGGGGCAGAGAAGGGGTGAGGCAGAGAATCCCAAGCAGGCTCTGTGCTCCTAGTGCAAAGCCCAATGCAGGGCTTGACCCCACAACCATGAGATCATGACCTGAGCTAAAATCAAGGGTTGGACGCTTATGAGCCACTCAGGTGCCCCTAGAATAATAATGTTTTAAAAATTCAGGGTTTTTTGTGTTTTATTTATTTTTAAGAGAAAGCATGAGTGGGGAGGGGCAGAGTGAGAAGGGGACAGAGGATTCCAAGTGGGCTCTGTGCTGACGGCAGTGAGCCCAATGTGGGGCTCAAACTCAACAAACAACAAGATCATGACCTGAGACTAATTCTGACCCTTAACTGACTGAGCCATCCAGGTGCCCCAAAATTCAGTTCTTCATACATGCCTCATGTAGGTCATACATGAGGTATCTTCCATGTATCATACCTATCAGACATGTAGGTATCCCTCCATGATGCAGCCCCCGCCCATTGTTTCAGACTTTCACTTAGCCACCTCCTTTCCAAGTTACTGTCCAGCAAGACTGGAATTTGCAGTTCCCCAAATGCACCATGTCTTTTCATGTCTATGTTTTGGGGCCCCTGTCTAGAATGTGTTCTATCTTTGCTCACCTAGCAATCCCTGTTCACTATCTAACACCCATTCCCAACATCCCTCTTCTGCTAGATCTTCCCACCCACTCTCCCTTTAACCTCTTCTCACACCTCAGCCAAGAAATTCTCAGTATTTTCACTCCATTTATACTGTTCCATAATTTATACCACATATTATTTATTTATTTACATATGTATCTCTTCTATTACTCAGAGATCACTTAAGAACAGCATGGTGTTTTGTAGTTCTCTGTTTCCCAAGTTTCTGCCACTGAGCTTGACAGAAGAAATTAGGTGTTTGCTGATAGGAAACTAGATTAAAACTTTTAAGCCTCTGTTGGTTGCTTTGGTACGTCCCTGCACAGGCAGTGAAAGCATAACCTTAAACCAGATGATTGCATGCACACACAGACACACACACACACACACACACACACACACACACATAGCTTCTCCATAGATGCCAAGTTTAGAGCTTTTGTTAAACTAGAGGTTTCTATATATGCAATTTCCACCAAAGTATTTGAAAATGTAAAAACTATATTATTTAATTGCTGAGTCTTCACAAAACTATACCCTCAGTGCTCAAGAAACCTAATGGCTTCATTTCTTTCCTTTGGAACTACCATGGGGAAGCATATTATAAACAGATTTCATGGCTTACTAAGTAGAGCTGTAATAAGAACCTAAATTTAATGCTCCAGTTTGCTTTCTTAGACCCCGTAGCTTGCTCAAATGTCAGGAAAGTAGGGTCACTTTATTTTCACCCACACTTTCTGTCACTAATCTCAAAACCATTTTTTGCAACCATAAATGCCAAAAGTAATTTTTAATCACAGATTTTATTTCATGTGGGTCATGAAGGGATTCTTGCAAGTCTTAATATTGTTTTTAGATTTTCCTATCAGTTGTTCCACTATAGTTTGGTGATATGCATTTTAAAATGTGACTGAAAAGATATGTACAGCAACATATCACCAAGGATTTGTGGTCACTGTGGCTATATTAATTCAAATTCCATTGGTGCAATGTTGGTCCTGCAACTATCATAGCTTTCAAAATCTTCAAGATTTTAGAAGAAAAAGCTTGGGGCACCTGGGTGGCTCAGTAGGTTAAGCATCCAACCTCGGCTCAGGTCATGATCTCGCGGTTCGTGGGTTTATGCCCCGCGTCGGACTCTGTGCTGACAGCTAGCTCAGAGCCTGGAGCCTATTTCGGATTCTGTATTTCCCTCTCTCTCTGACTCTCCCCTGCTCACACTGTCTCT
Source organism: Hyaena hyaena (assembly GCF_003009895.1). NCBI lineage: Eukaryota > Metazoa > Chordata > Mammalia > Carnivora > Hyaenidae > Hyaena > Hyaena hyaena. Next base: position 32,575 of record NW_024081357.1, on the reverse strand, counting down.
CTCTCTCTCAGAAATAAATAAAACATTTTAAAAAAATAGAAGAAAAATCTTCCCCAAAACAACTTATGCTTTTATGTATCCATAATGAGGAATTCAATTAATTCAATTCTTTATCATTCACAGTTATCAGTGTGAACATACATTGTGTTGTGCCCTAATCCTTTAAAGTTAGTCTTTAGGCATAAACCAGACCATGAGCATTTTAGGATTTGCCCCTATACTAACAGATTCCAGACTATTGTGTTTGAATCCTCTTAAACTTTCTTTTTTACTGTTGAAACTTATTTTTTGACTGTTAACTAAATCAGTCTCTAGCTCTTACTGCTCCAAGCTTATTACATTGTGATAATGTTCAACCATTCTTGGGAGGATTGAGAGTGGCTTAATTTCTCTCTGGATACAACAGTTTACAGATTTATCTTTGAGTTTTCTTTAAAAAATATTTTTAATGTTTTATTTATTTCTGAGAGAGAGAGAAATAGCGTGAACAGGGGAGGGTCAGAGAGAGAGGGAGATAGAGAATCCGAAAGAGACTCTAGGCTCTGAGCTAGCTGTCAGCACAGAGCCTGACACAGGGCCTGAACCCATGAGCCGTGAGATCATGACCTGAACCAAAGTCGGACGCCCAGCTGACTGAGCCACCCAGACACACCTCTTTAAGTGTCCTTTAAAAAAAATTTCCAGGGTATGGTGCATTGGCTGGAGTAGGTCCATACTAGGTCAGTTGTGTCCATCAGGAAGCTGACTGAGATGGATTTAGGAGAGCAAGGGAGTTAGGGGCTAACTCCTGGGAAAGGAGACGAGGGAAGGGAGAAGGTTGGTCAAGGAAGGTCTCAGAGTAAGTGAAGGTCTAACAGAGTCTTGGCCAACCCAACAGGGAGTTCTGAAGCACTTAACACCCATTAGAGGAGTCCCACGTTGAGCAGAAATGGCTGGGTCCTGGTGGCCCACCGGTAAAGTTGAGGACTTCCTGGGAAGAGTGTGGCCTCTGCTTGACTGCTAACATGGAGCCTGAAGGCATGCGCAGCTGGAGGCCATCAGCTGAGGGGAAAGTTCTTCCTTAAACAGAGATCAAACAGGTGTACCATCCTGGTTCCATGAGTACATATACCATCTGGAATATATCTGAAAAGAAGTACAAGTTCAGAGGAAGATAGGAAAAGGTAGTTGTTTTCCTATATAGCCATTATAGGTATAACCTTATAATCTTTATAAGTTTATGGTTAATGTGAGTGGGTGTAGGAGCAGAGTCTGATGGGAACCAATCAGTGAATCTGAGGATGAGGAGGGTGGTGATCCATGAAGCAGGGAATTCTGGCCAATGAGGATAACAGTTAAATAACCAAATAATCAAAGATCTTATGTATCTTAGCAGCAAACTGACATTCCTTGGAAGGACCCAGTTCAGAAAGGTATAGACAGACAAGATGTCAGGTGTGGAAGGCAAGACCACCAATAGTATTCCTGAGTAAGTTGTCCGTATTTCTTTTGCTTTGTAGTTCTGCATATTAAGCATTTTAATTACTTTGATGTTTTATTTTTTACATGAAACTGATAATCACCTTGTCTATTTCAGAAAAGTTGGTATTTTTGCTGTACTCATGTTAAATATATGAATTAACTTAAGAAGAACTGAAATCTTTATAGTGTTGAATCTTAACTGGGAACATAATTTGTGTTTTTTTTAATTTAAAAGAGACCTTATGTATTTAGGAATATTTAAATATTTTCTAATGTAAGTTTTACATATTTATTATCAAGTTAGTCATTAGGCATTTCTTGTTGGTGTCCTGTATGTAGTCTTCTAATTCACTATGGTTTGTATTTGATGGCTTTTTATATATGAAAGCTATATATTTCTCAATATTAATTTTAACCTCCCCCACCTTATTGAATTCTCTTGCTTTTGCTTAATTATTTTGCATTTTATTAGTTATTTTTTGAAAATAGTAAGAATTTCACCTCCTCCATCCCAACCTCTATAGTTCTGATATCGTTTACTTACCTAATTGCAATGATTTATAACTTCAGTACAATGTTAACAGTACTGTAACACTGGTTACAGTAATTACTTTTAACTGATATCCTTGTGTTTTACTAACTTATTAAGAAGTCCTTCACTAAGATATTGGCTTTAAAGCTGATTACATGTTAACACATTTGAAACTGTTAGATAAGTATCCTTCCTTTCTTATTTAGTAAGTGATAGTTCATACAATTAAAAAATGGAATCAGTTTTGTCAAATGACATTGGAGCATCTACAAAAATGATTATAGAGCATATTACGTTAATGGGTTTCTTAGGGGTGCCTGGGTGGCTTGGTCGGTTGAGCGTCCAGCTTCAACTCAGGTCATGATCTCATGGTCCACGAGTTTGAGCCCTGCGTTGGGACTTTGTACTGACAGCTCAGAGCCTGGAGCTTGCTTCTGATTCTGTGTCTTCCTCTTTCTCTGCCCCTCTCCCACTCAAGCTCTGTCTCTCTCTCAAAATAAATAAATAAAAATAAATAAATAAATAGTAAAACACATTAAAAATGGGTTTCTTAATATTGAGGCATCTTTGTTCCTCTGAAAAGAAGTACCGTACAAGTTGTGTTTCTTCTTTTGTGAACTGCTGACTTCTATTCTCTGATATTTTGTTTTGAATTGTTTTTATTGATACGTATAAGAAATAATTGTCTATAGTTTTCATAATGTGATTTTCATATTTTTTTCCCAGTTTTGTTATCAATACTGCATTCACTTCATAAAGTATTGGAAGGTTGCATATATTTTCTATGTTCTGGAAAAATTCAACAATATTGAAATTAATTACCCATTAATAGGTGGTAGAATTTCTTAGTGAAACTGTCTGGATGTGATGCTTTGGGAAGATTATGTCTTTGATAATTATATTTCTTTTGTAGAAATGAGTTTTTATTGTTATTCCTCCTGTGAGTCAGTTTTTAAATTATATATTCCTGGAAAATTATCCCTTTTATCCAAGTTCACATGTTATTGCTTTAACTTATATTTTTTCTTTAATTTATGTGGTTATTATTACTCATTATTTCTTATTCTATATATTTGTACATTTTTATTTTGTGATGACTGCTTGTATACTATTAATTGTTTAATAAACTAGCTTGCTTGTGTATTTTCTTAATTTCCTAATTCATTAAAATTTGTTTTATATTCTATTTTTCTGTTTGTGTAGTTTCTTAATTTTCTAACTTGTTAAAATTTGCTTTATATTCCTTTTTTCTGCTTTCATTCTTTCACTTTTATTTTTCTAAATTTTGGAGTCAAATACTTATTTCCACATTTTAATATTTACTGATAAAAATTCACAGCCACAAGCTTTACTTTGAGTAAGGCTTGCACTATATCCTGTAGTTTGGTTTTTACTTTGTATTTTCCTTTGGACCGAGAATTGTTAAAATAGACATTTTACATTTCCAGGACAGGAACCTATTTTTCTTATTTTATTTGGTAATGTTCAAAGAATTTTGTCTGTAATTTATTTTTTTTGGAATATATTGAAGCTATTTTTTTGAGGCCCTGAGTACAATTTTTGTGAATGTACCATATTCACATGAAAACAATTGTTCTCTCTTATTAGAGTATTGAGTCTGATATGCATTTCTCAGCTTTACCTTCATAGTTATGCCATTTCAGTTTTTGAATCCATTCTTTTATAAGAGGTGCTTGCAATGCACTGTAGTGTGGGTCTGTAAAAATAACTATGCAAACTGAAATTAGACAAAGCGTTTTTAGTAACCAATCGGAAAAATTATACTGTCCTATAATTTAAAAAAAATTTTGTCAAATCTTAAAACCCCTTTTATTATCGATTTATAGAGATAAAAAATTATTATAAAAATTGTAAAAATTTGATATTTATTTAGTATTTAGTATATTATAGACATTGATAATTATTCTATGAATTTGTAAGTTATTAAGAGTAGTTTGATATTCTCATTTCATAAGTTACTCTACAGAGGAAGCATTTAGCCTGTGTCTTGGCACATTGTCATACTTCTAAGTTTGGATCAGCTTCCAACATTTAATCCTTTACACCTACTTTCTTTCCTTTTTAAAATTTATCTTAAATTAAAATTAAATTGAGTTAGTATCATTATTTTAAATTATTTAATTATTTAAATTCTTAATGTTATTTAAATTATTTAATTATTTAAAGTGTTAGTAATTATTACTGGTTATTTAAATTATTTAAATTATTATTATTATTTTAAATTTTAAAAGGCAGAGAGAAGGAGAGAGAGAATCTCAAGCAGGCTCCATGCTTAGTGCAGAGCCTGAAGCGGGCTAGTTCCCACTAACTGTGAAACCTCAACCTGAGCCTAAATCAAGAGTGAGATGCTTAACCTACTGAGCCACCCACGTCCCAATATTTACACTTTCAATGTTATCAAATACTCTGAGAGTTTCTTCAATGTGAAATTTTTCACTGACATCACTTCTTCTGGGAAATTCCCATGCTTTTCATGTCAGTTGATATTTGCCTTCCGTGAGTTCTTCTGGCAGCACATCTATGATCTAAAACAACAGTATCCACATTCCATAGTCAGCTATGTCTTCCATGATGCCCTTGACAGGAATTCAAATTTCACTTTGAGCATTAGCACTTTTCCTTTTTCTGCCTCACTTTTATGTTTGTTGCCCAATTCCCTCTTTTAATTACCTATTTTTGGAAAATATTGTGTGGGTTTATCACTGAGAGACAAAGAGGCAGCACATTTACACACTTTGCTGCCTGCAAATGCACTGAATAACACATGCTCAGTGGCTAGTCACTACCAAACTTTAAAAGAAGTGACAAAATGGATCATTGATCATAAGTACATCTGATATTCAAATAGAAATGTATGGAATAAAGGGCTGATAGCAATGTTTGTACTTTATATAATTACTCAGAGTGAATATACCATGGTAACACGTGTAAAGTATATTGTTGGGGAACTGGTGTTCGAAACCGTGGTTATTGAAATGTATGCATATTAGAACCATCCAGAGATGATTACCTGAATTTTATCCACCTGATATATTTTGGACTCAGAGAAATAAATTCAAGTCATATTTTCTATTTTTATAATATATCCTGAAATTTCTGTTCCATGTAAAAAAATTTACTGTTATCAGTTGGTAGATATTCTAGAACCGTTAAATTTGTACTCTGGACATTCTTATTTCAGCTAATGCCTTGTGGTCTAGATTCTACTTTGTTTGATATTAAGATTGTGTTCTTGCTTTCTTTCTGTTTGAATTTACTAGATAAACTTTTACCATTTTGTTTTTAACCTTTATGAATCTTTTGTTTTAGGTGGCTCTCTTGTATATAGCACAGAATTCCACTGTATCTTGTTATCAAACTGGAAATGATTTTTCCAATTTTATTGAGATATTATTGACATATAATATAGCATAAGTTTAAGATGTACACCATGATGACTTGATGTACATACACATTGTGAAATGATTATCACAATTAGTTTGGTGAACATCCATCACCTTACTAGTTACAACTGATCTTGTGATACAAACTTTAAGAGCTACTCCCTACTTTCAAATATAGAATACAGTACTGTTAACTATAGTTGTCACACTGTACAATACAGCCCCACAGCTTATTAATCTTATAACTAGAAGTTTGTATCTTTTGCCTACCATTGATCAATATTTCCCCAGAGCTTCTGCCGATGGCAACTGTCAATCTGATCTGTTTATATGAGTTTGTTTTTTTTTAGATTCCACATACAAGTGAGATCATACAGATTCATCTTTTCTGTCTGACTTATCACTAGTATAATGCCTTCAAGATCCATCCACGGTGTCACATATAGGAGTATTTCCTTTTTTATGACTGTACATTATTTCTGTGTGTGTGTGTGTGTGTGTATTACATTTTGTTATCCATTTCTCTGTCTATGGACACTTATATTGTTTTCATATCTTGACCATTGTAAATAATGCTACAATGAACGTGGAAGTACATTCCCACCAACTGTGTACAAGGGTTCCCTTTCTTCCACATTCTCACCAATGCTTGTTATTTCTTGTCTTTTTAATTCTAGCCATTCTAACAGGTGTGAGGCAACATCTCATTGTGCTTTTGATTGGCATGGGGGTATTCCTACTCAAAATATGTGTCATTCACTAGTGAGGGAAATACTGTATAATCAAAAAGCCTAATCTATAAATTTTATGAAAAATAAGTTGATGTTTGAATTCCATATCTTCTAATGCTTTTTCTTTGTTCTTCTCCCTCCTTCTAGAAGCACTAATCTCCTCTCCTGACCTCACTCTTCCCAGCCACTATGCTATTCCCAGGCTGGCTCCAGTTTCCCTCCATAATAGGTGATCCATTTGGGTGTGTGTTTTTTTAAAAATTTTTAATGTTTTATTTATTTCTGAGGGAGAGAGAGAGAGATACATTGTGAGCAGAGGAGGGTCAGAGGGAGAGGGAGACACAGAATCTGAAACAGGCTCCAGACTCTGAGCTGTCAGCACAGAGCCCAATGCGGGACTCGAACCCACAAACTGTGAGATCATGACCTGAGCTGAAGTCAGACGCTTAACTGACTGAGCCACCCAGGCACCCCTATTTGGATTTTTATTAAAATTTACCAGTCCAATAGTCCAGTCCTTGCTCTCCCATTTAGGTGACATTTTTAGGGCATTTGGGAGTCAACATCTTTCTTCTAGCAAATAATTCATTTGCCTTAAAAAAGGCAAAAGAACTCACCACTTCTGAATATTTTCTTACTGATTTACTTTTTAATATTATGTATGTACTTTATAAAACCTTCAGAAAGTACTGAATGCTACAAAAGAAAAGCAAGAACAGGCTGACAACCTTCAGGCAGGCACGTTAGGAGACATGTATAAATGAATAGGATTTTTGGCATCCCTGAAATCACACGATTCCAATCAAATAGAATCTAAATGAAATAGAAATTACAGCATTATATTCATTCATCTATCCACTCAAAAATATTTACCAAGCCCCCGCTTATGGAAAGTATTGTGATAAATGCAGACAACACAATAGCATATGACAAAATCCTTGTCTGGCACGGGGTACACACATGCTTATCATACGGGTTGACACGGTTTAGGGACGGAGGTGCAGCGCCTTATTGTAAAACTGCCAGCAACCGTGAAGCCACAGAACTATGAGGAAGCAGAAGTGAACAAATAGCACAGCCATTGTGTGGAATGAAAAACGGAAATTTTAAAAGAACTAATTTTGAAAAGGTGAGGGAAGATATAATTTGTATGCCCTGCTAAGGAATTTGATTTTTATCCTTAAGACAATGGAATGATATTGATGGATTATAAGGAGACCAGTAACATGCTTTTCTACAAAGAAAGGACGAGGAAAAAAAAAAAAAAAAGCAAGGACGAGGCATGGAGGGATGACATTTAACTGCTTTATTTTACTAAAGGTGTATCATTACACAAACCTCAAGTGCCATTTTTACTAATGAATGGTTATCTTTTAAAAGTTAGTTCAAAAGGTAATGGTGTTTTCTAAGAACATGGAATCCTTCACAATAGTTCTTTAACCTTTTCCTTAGCAGAAGTTAACATCATTCCAGCCCAGAAACTCTCCTTATCAGATACCTTTTATTTTTACCTGGGAACTTTTTCCAACCTTCTCTTGTCCAAACCATTTTTATTATTATCTTAAGACTCAGGTTCTAACATAACCATGTTTTATTGCCTCCACAATGATTGTCCTTTATTTATATCTACCTTCAAATACCTTCAATATTTGTAGTTTGATAAAAGTAGTTTGCAAGCCCTCAGTCTTTTATGTCAGGTTTATTTTTGATCCGCCAAGCTCAGTTTACACGAATACAAACAGACAAAAACTGGAAGTCACGGAATCCAGCAATGCTGTTCTCTAATACCGGCAGTTTATCAAGTCACTTTGCCGGTCCTGATTTTACTTTGTTCTCTCATAAGTAAAACAAAGGGATTGGTCTAGGTAAGTTCCAACCCTGTAACTTAGAGCTCTGGGATTCCCCCAGGGACACATCAAGAGTCTCTAAAAAGACATGACCAGGGAAGCAAATCTCCTATTTCACCTTTTATTTCAAATTGGACAGCTATTCTTTTATCTGTCTTGTTTTTTGTTTTTGTAGAAGATTTTCTTTTCTTTCTTTCTTTCTTTCTTTTTTTTTTTGAAGAACAAGATAATCAACTAAAATGAATTTGACAATAACAGATCTACATACCTCCCTATGGTCTATTTCAGCTCTTGCATTTCACCTTTCTCTCTTCTCGTTCTTATTTCCCCCAAAATACTTCATAGTGCCTCTATGTGTGGCAGTATGTATCCAAATGGTGTATCAAAAATATAGAAATTTATTCAGTAAGTGCCTTTTAAGAAAAGAATGAATGGGGTGCCTGGGTGGTTCAATTGGTTGAGCATCCGACTTTGCTTCAGGTCATGATCTCACAGTCTGTGAGTTTGAGCCCCACGTCAGGCTCTGTGCTTACAGGTCAGAGTCTGGAACCTGCTTCAGATTCCGTCTCTCTTTCTCTCTCTCTCTGTCCCTCCCCTGCTCATGCTCTGTCTCTCTTTTTCTCAAAAATAAATAAACATTACCAAAAAATTTTTAAAAAGGAAAAGAATGAGTGAATGTATTAGTTGGTTTGTTAATCCCTCATCTATAATATTTATAATCATTCTGTTTAGCCACTTTTCAAGACATTGGAGACAGAATGTTGAAAATTAGATAAATACCTGCTCTCTTTGAATGATCAGTCAATTGAATCAACCCATTCAACCACAATATTGGATGCCTAATATTACTGAAGCTATTTTGTTAAGTCTAGTTATATTGAGACCTATAGAACCTGTCTCTTGCCTCAAAGATTTTACAGTCTGCTAAGATAAAAACATGTAAGTAGATTATTGCAATAAAAATTGACTAAGTACTATTGTAGAATTATGATAAAAAAGCTGTGAGTGTTCAGAAAAAGGAGTTACCGACTCTGACTGAAGTAGTGAGAAAGATTCACAAAGAAGCTTGTGAACTGAATTCTGAAGAATGAAAAAAATTATGCCGTGTGGAGCAAAACTCTAAATGCGTTGTAATAAGAAAGTATGTAGATGACACATACTTTATGTGTGTTGGTAGCAAGAGTTTGGTGAAACTACATGCCTCAGTGACTGGACATCAAGGAAGAAAGCCTGCAAAGTCTTTTTTGCTTCAGGTTCTTTTATGATATTAAAAAGATATCATAATATCTTTTATGATATTAAATTTAGGAAATGGAGAGTTAACAGATTTTTAAAGAGTTGTTAGGCAGGATAGATTTGTCTCTAAAAAAAATAGCATGGATGTGAAATATGAAAGATGGACTGGAGTAAGAAAAGTCCAATGAGGAGGGAGGTACTAAAAAGGTTGTTGCAAAGGATCAAAAAGAAGAGAAGATGAAGAGGGCGTGAGAACAAAGAGAGTGGTCAGATTGGAGAGAATACTTCAAATTCAGTTAAAAGGATGTGGCAACTGGAAACAGTGTAGTACTCTAACACCAAATGGTGCTGGGAACACTAGACAGATGCATGCAGAAACACTGCATCACTATTCTGTACCAGACACAAAAATGAACTCAAAATGGATGAAAGACTTGAATGCATGACCTGAAGCCATAAAACATGTAGAAGGAAACATAGATGGTAAGCTGCTGGACATCAGTGTTGGCAATGAGTTCTTGGATTTGATGCCCAAAGAAAAGGCAACAAAAGCAAAAATAAAGAAGTGGCACTACATAAAACTAAAAGGCTTCCATACAACAAAACAAACCACCATCAGAATAAAAAGGGAATCTGTGGAATGGGAAAAAATATTTGCAAATCATATATCTGATAAGGGGCTAATATCCAAAATAAATAAGAACTCTTACAACTCAATAGCAATTTAAAAAAATTCTAATTGAAAAATGGGTAGAGGATCTGAATAGACATTTTTCAAAAGAAGACGTATAGATGGCCAATGGGTATATAAAAAGTTTCTCGACATAATTAATCATTAGGGAGATGCAAATTAAAGCCACAGTGAGATACCACTTCACACCTGTAGAATAGTTAGTATCAAAAAGAGGTAATGAATGCTGGTGACAAAGTAGAGAAAAGTAAACACTCTGTGTTTTTTGTAGAAATGTAAACTAGTATAACACTGTGGAAAACAGAATGGGATTTCCTCAAATTCCATTAAAAATAGAAATAACATGTGAGCCAGCAATTCCTCTTCTGGGTATTTATCACAATAAACAAAAACAGTAATTTGAAAAATATATATGCACTCCCATGCTCATTGTTACATTATTTACAATATTCAAGGTATAGAAACAAACTAGATGACCATTGATGGAAGAATGGATAAAGAAAATCTGATATATACATTATATGTATATAATACATAACATGCAATATTAATATATAACATATCTTTTATATCTAATGGAATATTATTTGGCCATAAAAAAAGAATGAAATCTTTCCATCTGCAACAACATGGGTGGGCCTGAGGGCCCTAAGTGAAGTAAGTCAGACAGTAAAAGACCAAAGCGATATATGATATCACTTGTATGTGAGATCTAAAAAACAATCAAAATAAAACAAAAACAAAGCTTATAAATACAGATTGGTGGCTGCCAGAGGATGGGATGGGGGGGGGGGGGTGGAGAAATTGGTTTAAGGGAGTCAAAAAGTACAAACTTCCAGTTTTAAAATGAATAAGTCCTGGAAATCGTCATGTACAGCATGACAATTATCATTAATAAGACTGTAGTACATATTTGAAAGTAGCTAAGAGATAGATCTTAAAAGTTCTCATCATAAGACAAAACAAGTCCCTATATATATTTGTTATATGCTAACTAGACTTATTGAGGTGATCATTTTGCACTGTATACAAACATCGAATTATTATGTTGTACATTTGAAACTAATACAGTGCTGTATTTCAATTACATCTCAATAAAAAAAATAACGTACTCTAGAATAGGACAGGAGGGCTTATTCTCTGTTCCATCCTATTAATGACCAAAAAAACATTTTTAAGCTTATTAATTTATTTAGAGAGAGAGAAAGAGAGCTCACATGAGTAGCAGAGGAGTAAAGAGAGGGAGAGAGAGAGAGAGAGAGAGAGAGAGAGAGACTCCCAGGCAGTCTCCGTGCTGTTAGCACAGAACCCAATGTGGGGGCTCCAACTCACACACTGTAAGAGCTGAGCTGAAACCAAGAGTCAATCACTTAACTGACTGAGCCACCCAGCCACCCCCAGAAAACATTTTTTTAAAACTCTTTCTTACAAAACATGACCAGCAACTGTTATCTCTCAGTAAATATATAGTCAGTCCATTTTTGGAGGTTAATGGATGACTTAATTAAGGCCTGACAAGATCCTTTAGGATAAAGGGCAATTCCCATTTGACAGTCCCCGTTAGATGGGATGCCACAGGCATTATTAATAATTTCTCCAGGCATCTCATATCCAAATGAGGAATTAACATGGGAGTGTAATGTGCAGTCACTATTTTTGTTCAGTCAAAATGCATGACGGTCAGCCATGGCAGGTTGGCTAGTCATCTTCAAGTTGACTGCAAGTAACATTATCAGACTTGTGACTTGGCTACGGGCATTGTCAGGACGGATTGTTTTCTGAGATAGCAGATGGTTTGGAAATCATCTGCCGTGACAGACCCAACTGACTAGAATTTCAATTCTCCACTCTGGGAGTGGTGATGAGAAGGGCACATACGGGAAATTAACTCTCCTGGTTTAACTGAAAATGACAACACACTGCGTGATCAGAGCACAGACTGGTTCTAAGAAAGAAGGATAAATGAGAGGCAAGTGGGAAGTTCCTAATTAACTTCAATATACTTCGAGTAAATTTCCTTAACTCAATATTATGGCACATATGAGGACAGGTGATTTATGCATTTCAGGCTTGATTTTATAATTTCACTCTTGAAGAATGAGATAATCAAACAACAGAAAGAGTGTATTAACTGGGGACCTGGATTACAGTGATTCAGAGTGAGATACCAGGTAATTGAATCTAGTCCGTTTATTCAGAACAGGAAGCAAGTAAGTAATTTGGACATCTTGAACGAGCTCCGCCAAGTTACAAGTCTCATGAAAATTTTGTAAATAAGCCTTGTGCTTTAATGCAATCTGAGAGTAGAAAGTAGTTTCTGGTGATTTCAGACTTCTATTTGGTCATTATTATTATTTTAGTTTTTAAAATGTTTCCCCTGACGTCTTTCCTGTGTAAATGAATATGTCCTAGGGACACTCCAGTAAATGAGATAAACTAATGTAAACTATTAAATAATTCATGTCCTTGGAAGCCACTGAGATTTTGCTCATGTTTTTATGGAAACCAAACCAATGTTGGGATGCAGAAAAAAAGGCATCTGCATATGAAAATATCTAAAGTGTTATCCTTTAAGCCTGGATGTGTGCTCGAGAGGAAAAAGCAGTAAGAAGGAACAAGTTAAAAGAATTCAGCAAGCACCATTTTATAGTAGGCGAGATAACTAATAGGATTTTGGTATTGTTTTGTTTCATTTGGAGGTCATGTCACTGCCTTTGCCATTGTTCCTGTGGTTTGAAGTTAGACTGGGGTGAGATTAACCAATAAACAGGTCCAGTGGGACAGGGAGGGGAGACCGAAGACGTAACATGGAGGAAGAGAAGGTGGTCTGAGATGAGCAAAGACGTGGCGTGTTTGTGTTCCAAAGGCTGCCTCTGTCAGGGTCTGATCTGGGGCTTGTTATATAACCTCTCAGGGTGACTGTTTTCTTATCTATAAAATGTAATCATAATATCAGCCTCACAGAGCTGTTATAAATTAGTGAGATAATAGTTACAAGCAGATTAAAGTGTCTGGTACAGAGAAGGCATATAAAATTTGGAACCTACTTGACCATTCTGTTCCAGGAAAAGATCTCATACTGCCAGCTTCCCCTGAAAAGGGAACTTGCAGATATCCCCTGTGGAGTAACAGGGAGAGAGTAAGCCCCTGGGGCCATGAGTTAATTTTGAAGAAAAAGTTCTTGGTCTTGAGTTCTAACCCTAACACTTATGAGTAATGTGTTTGCTAGTTATTTTAGCCCCAATTGCTTCTTCTACATATAAGATGGATTATATTAAGGATATAATATACATATAATAAGGGTAATATTATACATAATATAATACAGATACAAATAATAAGAAGAATATTGTATATAATAAGGATACATATATCCTTATTAACAAGAATAAGGATAGAATATAATAATGATAATATTAGTACTTGCTTTATTGGAGGTTTGCAAGGATTAAATAAAACAATCTGCATTAAGTCCTTAGTTCTAAGCACATGGGAAAGACTGTGTTACCGCTGAATATCCATTGATCAGCCCCACATAACGAACCATGAAAATTTTATCTGTGATAAGAAAAAAACAGGGAGGGTATTTTCCTCTCTAGCATAGCACTTGCTATGCAAGTGTAAATTGTAAATGTAAATATAAATTGAAAGCTCGAGTTTTCAATTTAAATGTTACTTAAACACAGTTTGTTCCAAAAGGAACTTTGCCCTCTTAGCAAATAATTCTGAGGTATTTCAATCCCTGTTTCAAAGGAAAGACTTAAAGCTATTCGGCTCTCCAGTATTTGGAGGCATTGGAGAGTGATCATAGGTGATCAAGAATTAACACATAACTCACCCTCAAAATAAGGAAACTATACTAGGTGAACTTACACTTGCACAGCTCTTCTGTGGATACATTACCTTCCAGTCCATACTGTGTGGGGAGGCTAAAACTCCAGCAGAGAGCATAGTCTTAGGAAATTGAGGAGTCAGAGGGTAGAATTCGGAACTGCTGGAGTGGCTACAAAGTAAGAGGAGAAATGAGGAAAAGCTCACAGCAGTGCGTAACTTCTGCCCTAGTCCTGGCGATGAGGGAGCTTGGGGTAAACTGAGGGCAAAACACAGGCTAGCATACACCCTTCCCCTCCCTTCCTCCCCTCCATGGGATCTGTGTGATATTCCTGCGACACTCCCAGCTACCCAAGAACAAAGGAAAGAAGCTTAAGTGCTTGCCGTGGTGATGTGAGAAACTAAAGAAAATGAAAAATTTAATTCCCTCACTGCCTACAGCTCATTGACAAGTCCTTGAAACCGGCAGAGTGAGTGACCTCCTTCTAGGAGCGCAGCTGCCTTGATGATGACACTTTTGTTAGGGGCAAAAGGGAACCTTGGCTTAACATCATCTCAACTCTAGGATTCTGTAAGTCTACTTCTTTTATCTTAACTGCCCCAGGATATATCGTGGCAATCATGCTCCAAGTTTATGCCCCACCCCCCATGTGCATCTGAAAGGTATCATGACTGAGGTTTTATTAAACCATAATCAATGGTGTTTCCCTAGCAACAGCCAGCCCCTCATGGTCTCGGAAACCTTGCTTCCAAAATTCCTTAGAGACCTACTCTATCCCTGACCTCCTCCCAACTTGAGGGTATGTAATGAGTTTCCAGCACGACACAAGTGCAGCTCTTCCTGCGGTGGGTCCTGTCCCCATGCTTTAATAAAATCACCTTTTTGCACCAAAGACGTCTTCAAGAATTCTTTCTTGGCCGTCAGCTCCAGAGCCCTTGAACCCCACCATCACCCTAAAACTTCATCACTGGGATAAACCTCAAGCTGCAAATGTACAAGGGAGGCATCAAGAAACCAGGCTGAATGATTATAGCTAGAAGGCTGAGGAAGCCAGCCAAGGTTTTGACCCTATTTACAGCATGAGATGCACAATTCCGTTTTGTTGCAGCCAAAGTTAACTGCTCGCTCAAATAAAAATCAACATTCTTCAGAGGAAGATATCAGAATATAAAACACCTTTAATGCATCATATACAGTATTCAGTGTATAATTAAGAATCACTAGTTATAGGAAAAAGAAACAGAAAAATGTGGCCTGTAGTCAAGCAAAAAGATGGTCAGTAAAAACTGACCTTGACACGTGGAAATAAGTAGACGAGTTTACAGTAGCTAAAATTAGTTACCTATATGCTTTAACATAGCTTCAAAAATCCTTAATAAAATACTAGCATACATAATCCAGCAATATATAAAAAGGCAAATCATGACAAAATAATCTCTATATCAAGAATATAAGACTGAATATTCAAAAAATCAATTAATATAATTAATTATCTTTATTAGCTGAATAAAAAAAGTGAACCGTATCGCTAACTCATATAAGATATAGAAAGATGTAAAAAAAAGCATCTGGCAAAATTCAATACCAATTCATGTTAAAAATTCTTATTCAACTATGAATAAAAGATGACTTCTTTAATCTAGTAAATAACAGTTACAAAGAAAAAAACACAAAACAAATGAAAAAAAAATTTCACATTCCAAATGATCAAAAACTAAAAACTTCTCCTTTAAGTTGAAGAGAAAGAAAGAAATATCTGTCCTCACCACTTCAATTCCAAATTTTCCAGGATACATACCCACAGCAGCAAGTGGAACCTGGAAAGGAAGCAGTAAAACTTTCTTATTCACAGGGGACATGATTATTTGCATTTAGATTCATAAAGAATGTACAAAACAATGACTAGAACTACTGAATTTTGTACAGAATACAAAATTGAACAAAATTCAATTTTATTTCTAGATTCTAACAAGAAACAATGAAAAAATAGAAAATTATTATCTTATAATATATAAGAATAATATAATTATTCTCTTATAACCAAAAACTAAAATGAGAAAAAAAATTAACAAGCAAAATATTGGAAGACTTCCATAGTAAAAACTACCAAACAGTGAAGGAGATTAAAGAAGACTTAGATAAATAGAAAGATGCCATCTTGCAAGAGTAGAAGCTTTGGTACTGTTTAGTTTTCCTAAATAGAGCTATGGTAGTAGTTTTCACATTTTTTTGTCTCAGAACTCTAAAACAGCTTTATCATCACTGAGGATCTCAAAGGATTTTATTTTTTGTGAGTTGTGGCCATTAATATTTACAATATTAGAAATTAAAACTGAAAAAATTGACAATTGTAATGTCATAATTTACCTAAAAATAACAACAAATCCATTGCATCATCATAAATATGTTTTATTTTTAAAAAATTACATTTTCCAATTCAAAACAAAAAGTCATGAGAAGAGTGGCACTCTTGGGAATTGATCTGACTCATAAAAGACTGCAGATTCTCCTATATCTAAAACAGCAGGTTTTACATTTAGTTTATTGTGATAGTTTATTTTGCTTGAAGCAAATGAAGAAATAATGATCTCACACATATATGTAGGGGGAGAGGGCTATTATTTAAGGCCTTTTAAGATAACTGTGGATATTATTCTTTGATTCTACATCAAAACTTGCTAAGTGGTGGAAACAATTATAGCCTTCTGATAAAGGGTATGGCGAGGGAAACACATGGTTCTATGGAAATACATAGATAGGGCCACTAATTAGGAGGTGGATAACAGAGATTGTTATCCTGATGGTTAAGGATGGTTAAGGAAATGATAGTTACACTGAGGGATAAATAAATGTGGCCGAATGCAAGTTAAAGAGTGTTCTAGGAAGGCTAAATAGTCCAGAAAGGATAGGACAAGTTTACAGAATCAAAAAGGTGTCAATATGGTCCTGGTTTATAGTCACATAGAGTGTTGAGACAGGGATATTGAAGTGCCAAAATACGAAACTCAAGAGATAATCAAGAGCTTGACTATGAAGAGTAGTAATTTTGGACTTTTCTGTAAAGATAGTGAAAATTGAATGAAGGACTTAAGCAGAGGAATGGCAGCTTATGGAAGCCAAAAGTTTAAAGGGAGACAGACTGGTTAGCCATGTGAGATACAGTAGAGCAGTCCAATAAAATAGTCTTCAGTGTATAACTTGATTTTGGACCTGACAATATTATTTGTGACTTCTGTGAGAAAAAAATAAAAGGTGAGGCTACATGGCAGTGAGCTAAGGAGTGAATGGTGAGTGAAGATGGTGAGAGAAGACTTGCTTTCAATGGACTTGTCTGGGAACAAAAAGGAAGGACAGTAATTCGAGGCAACAAGCAGTAACGATAGGCTGCGGGGTGGAAGCCAGCATATTGAGAAACATCAAAACTATGGATTGCATAAAGTACACAGGATGCACTTGTAGAGGTGTGCCAGACCTGTTCTACTAAAGACAAAGGTTGATTGTCACATACGCATTAACTATTTTTAAAACCATTTTATGATTTTTAAAAATATCTTCAAAGTATGCTGTCACATTTTCCTCATTTTGCTTAGTCAACATTTATCTCCCAGCAATATGAAAAAATAGACCATGGTTCAAATCCTAAATAAATCATCTTACCAGCCCAAATCAGTGGTGTTTGAATCACTGAACTTTTGCTTTCAGCCAAATTTGGAAAGGATTACTTGACTGTCAACTTATCTGAAGAGTGAGCGGCACGACTAAATTCTGAACACAACCAACTAGGAAACCCGTGTCAATCCCTCCGCAGTCCACGTCTCATGCATGTTGTGTTCACCCCTTTGTTTATTTATTCTGTTTAGGAGGTTTGGGCTTCTTGTGCCAAGTCAGTTGGTTATAAGCTCCAGAGTAGTGATTTTTAGTACAGTTAAACGGATAAAAACACTTAGAACCAGTTTATCAAATAGAACTGAGAGGTTGTTAATACCATTAACCTGCTTGAAACTGTTGTGAAATTTGGTCCATGATCTCTTTCCCCACAATCTGAGGCTGTTGTAAAGGTGTCTGTCATTTATACATCTTCCTGCTATGACAGGACAAGAATCCAAGCTTGCTGGCTGAATGATACTTGATAACCATGTGTGGCTGATGAAAGCCACTTGGGTTTATCTGTTGGTAACTCAGGAGCCTGAAGATAACTAGAATTTATAGCAGTCATTTCTCTTCTGCATTTCTCTGGTGTGAACAGATAAATTTTTTCAGAAAGCTTGAAGCTGTAATAACTCAAGGCATTGCCATAGAAACAAGGCACAACCATCAATAAATCAGGGGTGAGAAAAATATGCCAAAGTGTCTAGTTACTGGTGAAAACTGCACAAATCTCATAAAATGCTATGGATTTTGATCCAGGGGTATGGGCGGGTATATAATGAGATATTAAAAATGGAAAACAATTGAATTAACAATTGAAATGAAACAATTCAAGTGCTAGAAAATAGCATTTGTTACGTGTGTGTTTTTATTGCACAGGTCAATGGTAGCACAAGGACAATATTAATCTAGAGTAAATCAGAGCAGTGCTAACTTACCATGTGTAATAGATTCTATGTTGGGGTCACTTGTTTTCAGCAATATGTGATTATTTGAGCTGGTACTGTAGGTACCTTAACAAATGAAGAACCGCAGTATAAAAACATGCAGGAACCACATGGCTATTATGTGAATTTTCAAGATTAGATTTAAAAAAGAGCCATGGTGTACATGGGTCTCTGGTTGTAAAATATTGTATTTGGTAGTTACTTAAATTGGGTGCTGTTTCCATCTGTAATTATGTTTCAGACTACCTGTTTTAAGAAGATTTTAATATACTTAAGACACATCTAAGATAAAAGCAAACAGAGTTAAAGTGATAAAATGAAAAGAAAATGTAATGGATCCATCATAGACAAAAATAAACTCAGAATAAAGACCTAAATGTAAGGCCTGAAATAATAAAACTCCTAAAATAAAACATTAGGCAGTAATTTCTTGGACATCAGCCTTAGCAACATTTTTCTAGATCTGTCTCCTCAGGCAAGGGAATCAAAAGAAACAATAAGCTAGCGGGACTACATCAAACTAAAAGGCTTTTGCACAGCAAAGGAAATCATCAACAAAACAAAAATGCAACTTCCTGTACGGAAGAAAATATGTGCTAATGAAATATCTGATAAGGGGTTGATATCAAAAATATATAAGAAACTCATACAACTTAACACCAAATAAATAATCTAATTAAAAATAGGCAGAGGACCTGCATAGACATTTCTCCAAAGAAGACATACAAATGGCTAACAGACACATGTAAAGATGCTCAAATCACTCATCCTGAGGGAAATGCAAATCAAAACCTCAACGAGATATTACCTCACGTCAGTCAGAATGGCTAGCATCAAGAAGACAAGAGATAACAACTATTGGTGAGGATGTGGAGAGAAAAGAACCCTCTTGCCTTGCTGGTAGGAATGTAAACTGGTGCAGCCACCATACAGCCTAGTAAGTCTACTTCTGGGTTTTCCCTAAAGAAAATAACAACAGTAATTTGAAGAGACTTATGCACCCCTATGTTTACTGCAGCATTATTTACAATGGCCCAGATGTGGAAGCAATCCAAGTTTCCATAAACAGATGAATAGATAAAGAAGATGTGGGAGATACACACACACACACACACACACACACACACACACACACGCATACACACAATGGAGTATCAGCCATAAAAAAGAATGAATTTTGTCATTTACTACAACGTGGATGAACCTAGAGTGTATTGTGCTAAGTGAATAGGTCAGAGAGAAAAAGACAAATACCATATAATTTCACCTATATGTGGAGTCTACAAAATCAAAACGAACAAAAAAACAGAAAGAGATTTAGAAATACAGAGAACAAATGGGTGGCTGCCAGAAGGGAGAGTGTTTGGGGAGAGGGGTGAAATAGGTGAAGGAGATTAGGAGGGATAAACTTCCAGTGACAAAATAAGTCATAGAGATAGAAAAGCACAGCATTGGAAATAGAGTTAGTAATATTTTAATCACTTTGTATGGTGACAGATGGTAACTACATTTCTCCTGATAAGCATTTTGTAATGTATATAACTATCATATTTTGGTACATCTGAAACTAATGTAATATTGTATGTCAACTATACTTTATTAAAAAATAAAATGTAATGTGGTTTGAAAAAATATAAATAGTGTAAAATGAGAATAAAAGGGGAAAAGATATAAGTAGATTAAAGTGCACCATTGTTTTACCTGGAAGAGCTAAAAATTAAAATATTATTTAAAATTTGCAAATTACATACATCTTAAGCATTGACTCTGATTGTCTACCCAGACTCTTGGTTCCGTGGGATGATGGAGTGACTTGCAAACTGTTATACAAAGTTTGATCTGTAAATACTGGACAAAAGTAATAAAATGGGGACTGTTTACATATCAGAAAAGGGTCAGTGTTTCACTTACTTACTCTAATTTAGGCCTTGTTGGTCCTGGAGTCACTGGCTTCCTAATCTTATTTCTTCCCCTATGTTCTCTCCTTTGTCTCAATCCCACCTCTCTTTCTCTCTCTCTTCCTCACTCCCTCTCTTCTCTCATTTCTACCCAAACCACTGAAGACTGACACTGTACTGCAGCCTGAGGTCAGAAGTTTTCAAAGAAACAACAACGGTTGGCAAGGATGTGGAGAAAAATGCACGCTTGTGCACTGTTAGTAGGACTGCAAACAAGTGCAGCCACTGTAGAACACAGTATGGAGGTCCCTCAAAAGGGATAAAAATAAAACTAGCCTATGATCCACTAACCACACTATTGAGTATTTACCCCCAAAATACAAAAACACTAATTCAAAGGGATCCATGCAGCCCTATGTTTATAGCAGCATTATTTATAGTAGTCAAATTATGGAAGCAGCCCAAGTATCCATTGATAGATGAATGGATAAAGAAGATATTGGTATATTCACAATAAAATATTAGTTAGCCCTAGAAAAGAATAAAACCTTGCCATTTGCAATGACATGGGCGGAGATAGAGAGTATTATGCTAAGTGAAATAAGTCAGTCAGAGAAAATCAAATACCATATGATTTCACTCATATATGGAGTTTTAAGAAACAAAACAAACAAGTGAAAGGGGGGAGAAAAGAGAGAGCGAGACAGAGACAAACCAAGAAACAGACTCTTAACTATAGAGAACAAACAGATGGTTACCAGCGGGGAGATGGGGGGATGGGTGAAATAGGTGAAGGGGATTAAGGAGGGCACTTGTGATGAGCACTGGGTAACATATAGAATTGTTGAATCACTATATTGTACACTTGAAACTAATAGAATACTGTATGTTGACTACACTGGAATTAAGTAATAAAAATTGGAAAATAAATAAAAAGTACTTTAAACACACATATACACAAAAGGATGTATATAGACTCTTAAAAAAGAGTATTTGAAATAAAATTTCACTTCAACTGTATATGGTTGCCTAGCAAGATAATTTGATCTTCTAAGTGATGATAGCAGCAAAAATTGACAAATGGAAAAGGGATATATTGAAGTGGCTGATTTCTATCACGAGAAAAGTAAAGAGCCAGACTATGGAAGGACAGAAATCAGCTCAGGGGTGTGGGGAGGTTGTAGTTACCAGAACCTAATGAACAGCCTTTACGGAGGCTTCCCTTGAGGGAAATGAGCTCTCTAACTTTTTGAAGTCTTTCTGATGCTCTGCTCAAAAGTAAAACTCCAAGAAACTGTATGGATCGCATGCTATGTCACCAGACCATATCCAATAGGTAAACTATAGTAGATCCAAATGGAAGAAAATGAACGGGAAAAGGTAGGATAAATGCTAAGTGACAAAAATAGCAGATATCTACTGGAAATGTCATGATCTTTTTGCCCACAGATGTAGGTTGGAAGAAAGGGGTCAGAATACATTTATTCAAATCTCAGTGCTGCTAGGAGGCAAAGAAAGAGAGAAGAGCTGAAGAAGACATAAGAATCAGAGTGGCTTATGGAGCCCTTCCTGCTCATCTCCACCTCCTGGTCACCATCTCTGTCCCCACTGCATCATCTCTTGGAACTTAGTCTGTACTCACACTCACTCCTGCTTGTTCATACCTTTCTCGTCCTTTATGGCCTGGCTCCTGTACAGGGACATACAATTTTCAAGGTGTTTCCACCTTTCTGGAATTCTATGACAGTCCCTTTCCAAGAAAGTGCCTGAAGTTGCCAATGCCCATCCTTTCCCAGCACTAACTGAATTAGTAGTAGCTGCCCATTGAAACCATCTCATGTCCCTCTCTGGGGTCCCTGTGCCCACTTAGTTATAGCTTCTATGTCTTGGAGCTTGGAATCTTTTGGCTCAAAGGGATGTTCTAAGCTTACGAAAATGGATTCAGTCTCCTTAAGTCAAAGTCTGTTCCAAACAGCCACTGGTGGTTGGGAAGATACTGCCAAACCCAGAAACCGTGTGTCTATCCAGTAAGCTGGCCACAGTTGTTGTTGCTGTTGTTGTTTTCTTCCCATAAGTTTCACATTTCTTTCTTTTTTTAAAAATTTTTAAAATGTGTATTTATTTTTGAGAGGGGCAGAGAGAGAGGGAGACACAGGATCAGAAGCAGGCTCCAGGCTCTGAGCTGTCGGCACAGAGCCCGACACGGGGCTCCAACTCACAGTTCAGTTCATGACCTGAGCTGACGTCAAACGCTAACCGACTGAGCCACCCGGAGCCCCATAAGTTTCACATTTCTGTGCAAAGTTTCATTTTCTGATTTGAAATTGTAAAGATTCCACCTGCCTTCACTTTGGGGCCGTTTGGAAAGCACTAGAAGAAAATAGGGAGTAATCAAATCTTTCTTAGGTGGATTTTCCTTTTTGCGATGGAGCCATGTAGAATTAGGAAAAACAAAACAGCAAAACAAAACCACAAAAACCATGAGGGCCACTACAAAAGCCATCTGCTCCTGACGGCTTTCCGCTTCTGCTTTCCGTACGTACCGCCAAAGGGAGGTCCCCGAGACACGACAGTGCCAGCTCAGCGGTTCCAAATGCTGGCTTTTTAAATAGCAGCCACACAGGAGCAGTGGAAACACAATAACAGACTTGTCATTTTTGTATGTTTGAATATTTTTATATTCATAAAAAGCTCATTCTGAGATAAACGTGAAGATGAAAGAGCAGGGTGGCATTTTAATCATTCTTCGCCAGGAAAAAGAGAACTATTTTTTGGCATCGAAACTTTCCACTTTTAGTAAGAGAAGAGTGTGAGAAGGCTGAGCACACTGTCACTTCCACCAGGTTCGAGTCATTGCAGCAACCCAACCAGAATAGCCTCTCACAGTTCCCATTGTTCTGCCGCTGAGGCTTCAGAACCGTGGCTGTCCGCTTCCCTGTGACTCATCATCATGGTTGCCCAGTTTCCTCTCTCCATTTCCCACCAGAAGTTGCGATGTTTCATAGGAAGAGAGGGCAACCCTCCCGGCCTTTCTTTCCAGACCTTTCGAACACATCCATCCCGAAGCACTTGTACTTCTCTTCTAATCCCTGAATGTCTTGACCTGCCTGGACTCAGAGGCTGTGTTTGTGAGCAGGCGTGCATCAGCCATTTGATAAGGGAGGCTGAGTGACTTCCTGTTTGAAAGAGGTCAAAAAGATATGAGTCTTCAATGGAATGCATGCACAAGTCTTAGGCCTGATGCTTTGTTTTGTTTCATCTCCAAAAAAATCTCACTTTGCTTCTTGCTGCTTTGTTGAAAAGAGTTTTAAGATTGCTAAAAGTATAATCTGCTTGCTGAGTTTAGCATTTCTAGCATATGGTTATATCATGCATAGAGAACCTCATTTAGTTGAATGTCAAACTTCAAGCAACTTAATTCTCCAGAACATCGACCTGTCCTTCAGTGGAAAAACAAAGACCATTAACCTGGTTGCAAAAACTCCATGCACTAAAACTCAAACACTTTTCACTGAGAAAAGTTTTAAAACTTGGCACCCAGATTGATATATATTAAACACTACGTACGTGCTTGTAGTTATCATCAGAACTAATCTAGCAAACTTAGTTATCATGTTTCTTTGAAGAAAAGAGATTACTGACAGCGTTTTCCAATGATGGCAAAAAATCACAACAGAATGACAGTGTGAAAATCTGCACCTGATATCTAGCTATTAGTAATGAGACAGAAAATTTTAAAATCACAATTGCAGTAGTAATTGCGGAAGGATCTGAAATACATTAGAGCATCCTTTAGAGACCCAACCCTAATGATCATCACAAACTTTAAGTCATCAAGGAAAAGTCCAATTAGGTTTCATCTATTCTAAGAATGTAATGCAAGGTAGTAATAAAAAAAATACAGTTTAAAAGGGGTAGATGGAGGCACTAAATGGGGCTGTCATCAAGTATCTTGATGAATCTACTTATATAGGGAAGCTTATCTGTCAGTGATCTGGGTTCTCAGTGAGGTCTTGCTGGCTACACTGGTGGCTGTCAGATTTGAAGATAACCCACCACGTAGTCCAGTGCTCTCCATGGGCATGGCTTACAGACAGAGGTGAACCCCACAGTCTCCTCTCCCCGAGCTGCACCACATCTGACTTCCTTTAGCAAACAGCTGTCTTATTGTTAGGAAGCCTCTGGCCTGCCTTCCAACAGAATGCGGCTCCTTTGCTCAGAATGAGTCACCACGTCTATTTGCAAGCCGCCTAATTGGTGTGGATGCTGGCATTGGCTCCCCACAGTCAGCCGAGGCGGCATGGCTCAGACTTATGATTCACAGTAGCCTCCAGTTAGGTCTCTGACCTGTTTGTGTTTGCTACAGGCTCGCTCCAAGTCACCACATGTTTTTTCCTCCTCTGTCATCATCAAAACCACGAGCAACCATATTGCTCTTCACACTTACCTTGTCCAGTTGTTTTCCTTCTGTGCCTTTGTTCCCAGTATTTCTCTCCTCCCCGACAGGTATCTTTCTCCCTTCTCCCCAGCCAGTTACTACTGCTAATTCCTCCGAGCTTGGCCATGGTTAATTTGGGGCGATTTGGTTCCCCAGAGGACATTTGGCCATGTCTCAAGACATTTTTAATTGTCTAACCTGGGGACAGGTACTGCTGACGTGCAGTGAATAGAGGCCAGGAATGCTGCCAAACACCTCGCAGTGCACACGCCAGCCCACTGCAACAGACGATCATACAGTCCAAGCTGGCAATATTGCCAAGGTGGGGAGACCCTGAACTCTCACTGGTCCCCATTCCTCAAGTCTCAGCTCAAATCTCACCTCCTCTGGAAACTTCCCGGCCCTGTACTTCTCACTGTATGAGCTGGGTGAACGCCTCCTACTCTTTTTACATTTAGTCCTTGCTTTGTGTTCTTTCCTCAACGTTTCCATAGTGTAGCAAATTGCCTTTGCGTTTATGTCCTTTTCCCCAGTTGACTAGAAGTTCCTGCTGAGCTGGGGGCGGGGCCTTTTTCATCCATGTGTGGCCAGCACTCACACTAGGGTCTAGCTTATTGTTCAGTCGCTTTTTTCTAAGGTTAGAATGAATGAATGAAAAAGGAACAATCTTGTTTTAAGCTTTATGTCTTCACTTTTCCACTAATTATTTGGCAGCATTAGAGACATCTTGCTGATCCTTTTGAGAATCTTTAAATACAGAGTAAATGGTTTTCATCTTCTTACATTTCATTATGTCTGTGTTCTAGAGCATCTCCGCAGTGATGGCAGCCTTGATGATAGATACACTTTGGGTGGTGATAACAGTACCTGGGAAGCTAACAGTGAGCCCATTTTCACTGCTAACAATCCACTGCCCTGGAATTATTTTCTATTTAAGATGAAAGTCACTGAACTCAGATTGCTTGTGTTCAGATCTGGGATCTGCCACCTCCTACCTGTGTGACCTTGATAAACTACTTAAACTCTCTGCGCCTCAGTTTTCTGTCTGAAAACTGGGGATAAGCATAGCACAAAGCTCATACATTGTTTTTAATGAAGATTAGCTGAGTTAATATTTGTAAACTACTTAGGAGTACCTGGTGCCCAATAAGTGCTATGTGAGTGGTTACTAAACAAGGATGGAAGGACAGTGTGGTCTTTACCCCCTGTCGCCTGCCACAAATGCATCAGGTCAGGCAAATACATCTCATTCTAACATGTTTCTCTATTGCACTCTTGAAGAGAAGCCAACGGAACCACGTTAAAAGAGAAGTATAGCCACAATTTGCCCGCTATATGTCCTGAGCAGACCAAAATAACCGTCCAGAGCTCATCAGACTTTGCAGGCAGAGGATGGGGTGTTGTATAATCTTGGCACAGATACAGAAACCACTGATCATCTACAGTTGCCACTGCTGCAGCATTCTAATTTTTCTCCTTCAAACAGTGGCATTTTAATCATTCTGCCCATAGCAACTAATGTCCTTTAAATTAGCATTAAAAATTCATTCTTTTGGTTTATCCTTCCTGAATCAAGCTAATTAACTATCAGCTGAGAGCCCTTTAAATTATAACCTGAGTACGTTACATTTTCTAATTTATAATGCCTCATCTAGGCAAATTGAAAACCCAAAAAGGAGTGAATTAATTAATGTTAATTAAAGAGTACAGCATAGACCGGATGCCAGGTCAGTCTTTGGAGTGCACGTGAAAAGCCATTGTTGAACGGGACTAAGTTGACCCTTGCAGTACATGGTTTTGGACAAGGGACTTTGCCATGGTGGCTTTGTACAAAGGGGGAAAAGAAAGCTAGAGATAAGACTAGAAGCAGCACTGAAGAAGATAGTATATATCTGTGCATCACATACATTGCATATGTAATATTATAAATTTTCTATAGTAGGAAAACAAGTAACAAAATCAGCCCTTAAAGTTTTTTACATTTTTCTGAAATCTTCCTTTTATATGTTTAATTAGTAAGTATTCTCTGAATGCCTCCTACATACAAGGTTTTATTAGACACTGAGGGAAATGGAAAGATAAGAGGGTCACCACCCAAAGAACTTACAAAATAGAGTAACACTGTCCAATAGAATTTTCCTTAAATGAAAATGTTCATTAAATGAATGTTTCATTAAATGAAATGATTAAAATGCCATCTGCACCAGCCAATAGAGTTGCTACATGTAGATATTCAATACTGCAAATGTGGCTTGTTTGGCTGAGGACTTGGAGTTTTACTTTTAATTTAAATGTGAATAGAAATAGCCACATGTAGCTATTATATTGAATATCTCAAATCTAGAAGGTAAAACATCTTGCATACTGCTTGTTTTTATTGCTTAAAGATTTCCAAAGGTTGACAGTCAATGTTTTTCTCATGCCATATCATTGTACTTCTCTCTCTCTCTCTCACACACACACACACACACACACACTACTCTTTTCTATTCAGCGTAATATTCATCGCTTAAACCGAATTTTCTCAGGTCTGTGATGATCAACTTGGAGAGAAGAAACATACCAGAATTTCTGGAGTGAAGAAGAGAAAACAGCTGCATAATAAATGTTACAATTTGTAATAAGAAAATGAAAAAAAAAAACCTTACACCCAAATTATGGGAAAATGAAATGGGGAGGGAGTTTGGAGCATGCAAATGGTTCTCAACAGAAACGTGCAGCTGTTCCCAAGGGGTGGTATCAGAATCTAGGAAGGAGTAGGAGAGAGGCCATGACATTTTTATGTTGAACTAATTGGTGCGTGGGTTTATGAACTTTAGGAAATACTACCTTTACTTAAGAACAGTTGAAACACACACACACACACACACACACACACACACACACACACACAACAGTTAAAACACATTGGTACTGAAATACTGAAGAGTCTCTTCATCACATAAGCCAGCATGCACGTAACCATTATCTCAACAGACATGGGCAATTCACTGAATGTTCTGGGGACAAACGGCTGGGTGGCCTGGGGTTCTCCACTCAGTGGCTGACACAATTACTAGTTGTGTATACTGGACCATATAATTTGCATTTTACCTTAATATTCTTACGTGAAATGAAGGTGTTAGGAATATAGTTGTGAAAAACTGTTTTATTCATAGTTTAACAGACCACTGTGAGTAAACAAAAATTCATTCAACATACGATGACAGTAGAACGCATTATTCAGGACAAGTAAGTTTTTTAATTCAAATTTATAATTCAATAGGAGTATTTTACAAGTAAGGACTAATTCCATGAGGTTTGGTGCATTTACTATATTTTCAAGTTATTTTATGTTCATTAAAGATGGATTTCGTGTTCAGTCATTTTCATTGTTGAACTATTATGTTTCCTTATTTACCCCATTTTTTTTGTGCTTGACTTGAATAATACCAATATTGCCACCTATAGGTCAAAGTGATTTTTTTTTTTGTTTGTTTCTCAAGAGCGCAACGTGGAAGAACTAAAACCTCTTGGAGAATGCATCATTTCAGAGAGGTGTGTTTGATAGCTTCTTAGAACGCAGGCTTTTACCCATCTTTTTCCTTTTTTTTTTTTTTTTTTTGTAATTTTGCATGGAAAACTTTGTCAAAGATACTATATAAGTCCCTGACTTCTCAGTTACTACACTGCAAGTAATTCACATTTTTGTTGACTATAAAGGATCATCCTCGGTATGAATTATTGACCAAACAGGGCGCCTGAGTGGCTCAGTCGGTTAAGCGTTCGACTTCAGCTCCCGTCATGATCTCACTGTTCGTGGGTTCGAGCCCTGCGTCGGGCCCTGTGCTGGCGGTTAGCTTGGAGTCTGGAGCCTGTTTCGAATTCTATGTCTCCCTCTCTCTCTGACTCTCACGCTGTCTCTATCTCTCACTCAAAAATAAATAAAACATTAAAAAAATTTTTTAAAGATTATTGAGCTAGCTTCTTTGACCCTAGGCAAAACCATCCCGACTGTGGCACCCTGTGAGTATTTCATTCTTTAGAATATTCAGTCACTGGTCTGGACTGTCCATTCACTTTTCACTGCTGAAAGCAAATATATTCCTTTTTGGCAATTTTTACTCTTTCATACATTACTTTCAGTTTCTGTAATTAGAAATCAAACAGCTACCTTAGAATTGTTTACAAAGCATAAGTAATTTGGAAGTGTGTGACTAAAGTATTCATACATGTTAGTTTAGGGATTTAGGGACTCAAACAAATTTTTGTAACTTGCTTCCTGATACACGGCTATATTTCTAACGGATAAAAATACTGCATAAGAGTTCTGGAGAGGTAACTCATTAATGACGTCTATGATTTCTAATGATTTCTAAGACTTCTTCCACTATTTAACTTTAGTTTTATGTTCATATGTGATAGTTCTTCACACCTGAAGTAAAGTGTCAATTCTAATAAAAATTTTTATGACATTAAAAATATTTGAAAATCTATTATCTCTCCTAAGTCTTTCAATTCTAGTGTCAATATGCTATGTAACGGTTACTAAAAACGCTATACTTTTCTCCAAATTAGCAGAATGTATTATTTGGAGCAAGCATACAGACGATTACTTACTAAATTTTTAACTCATTACATTCACAGATGAGTCATAGCCTGACATCTAGCAGGCTTTTAAAAACTATATCACTCCCAAACTTTTAACTTAGAAGTGTCATATTCAGGCTTGTGTAAAGCCTGGGACATTACTTTAGTGCGTCAGAGAAATCTGAGGTAGATCTTACAGTCTAGCTTCTACTCTAGACTTTAACATTCATCAATAACATCCTAGTTTATAACTTTCCTGGGAATAAAAAAGAGCTCCAGATAGGCATCTATTATCCTTATTTGGAAAAGGTACTATCTCTCTATATAAAGTAATTACTCTTATTATTTTAAAAAGTGAATATGAGATAAGCAGTTTATAAATAAGAGAAATTAGAGAGGCACCTGGGTGGCTCAGTCGGTTAAGTGTCTGACTTCAGCTCAGGTCATGATCTCACGGTTCATGTGTTAGAGCCCCAAGTCGGGCTCTGTGCTGACAGCTAGCTCAGAGACTGGAGACTGTCTTTGGATTCTCTGTCTCCCTCTCTCTCTGCCCTCCCCTGCTCATGCTGTCTCTCTGTATTTCTCTCAAAAATAAATTAAAAATTAAAAAATAATAAAATAAGAGAAATTAGAGAAATTGAGGAAGGACTCAGAAAGTACACCATCTAGTTTGTCTTGAAAACACTAGTGGACAGTGTTTCTCCAGATATTCTGTGAAGAAAAATATCCCACAGTTTCAGGAATTTGAATAGTACCTTGTATTAACCTCTTCTTAGATATTCATAATTCGTTTTATAGTATTAAACACTAAGTATCCCCAAATGAAAAACTATATGCCAGTTTGACCCAAATTTCCCAAATTTTGGACTTTGAAATCCTTTCTTCTTGAAATGCTTTTTAATATCCTACTGAACCACCATTTCTGGGCACACATTCTGGTTGTCTCTGGACAACTCATAGATATTTGCTTCTCCCTTTTTTCCAGGCCACAGTAGATCTGGACTTCCTTACATCTTTGAAAAAGTAACATCATCAAATCACCTGCTATTGTCCAGATAAATGTAGCAGTCATCACCTGTTTCACTTCTGGGCAGAGCTTTAAGGGCCACTCTGCAATTTGCCACACCCCCCTTTCTCTGCAAAAAGAAACTAAAAGTATGTGCCACGGTGGAGCCTGGCCCAGCTGGGTTTTCAGCCTCTGAGATCTGAGGGTTATTTGTTAAGGCAGCATAAGTTAGCTCATGCTGAATAATACACTAGGCTATGCAGCAAAAAACTTAAAGGTATAAAACAATTTATAAGATTCTCAAGATGAAATGTAGCTCCAGAAACAAATTTTAATGGGATTCTGCAGCAGCTTTGCTTTCCTTAAAATCTTAGAGATCTCAATGAAGGGAAGGCGAATAAACTGAGAATGTTCACTTGGTGCAATTACTATCAAGCCAGAGGACCTCAGTTCATGGTCACACTGGAAGCTCTGAAACTCATGCAGACACACAAATACAGCAGAGTTAACAGACATCCAATGTCTTGGCTCAAGTCATCAGTAGCATTGCTTTCTGTACACTGCCCTAACCTCAGCATTTCTTATTGTTCTTGCTACTCTCATGGGATTAAAAGTTTCTGTGGTCTAAGTCAGTCTATAAACTTGATAAATTTAATGTTGTTTCTATTTTTCCTGAAAGTTCTCTGTGTTTGCTTTCTGGACCTAAAAAAAAAAAAAAAAAAAGAGGGGGTGTGTGCCTGGGTGGCTCAGTTGGTTAAGCATTTGACTTTGACTCAGGTCATGATCTTGCAGTCTGTGAGCTTGAGCCCTGCATTGAGCCCTCTGCTGACAGCTCAGAGCCTGGAGCTTCCTTCAGATCCTCTGTCTCCCTCTCTCTGTGTCCCTCCTCCACTCACACCTTGTTCTCTCAAAAATAAATAAACATTAAAAACTTTTTAAAATAATACTAAATTAAAAAAAATTTTTTGGTGTTCCAGTCCCAAATGAGAGTTCAGATTTCTCTATTGAATAAACTAGAGGAAAATGGACTTCTACAATTATAGACAGAAGAAGGGATAATTGATGTTATGTGTGAGGACATAAAGCAGTTGCTCTTTACTGCCAGGAATTGGGTTTCTAAGTAAAGAAAACTTCACATCAGTTTACACTTACATTTGGTACTGACATTTCTAAAACCAGAGTAAGAGAGAACTCAATGTGAAATAATCTCTCAGTTATCAGAACTACATTTCTGTGGATTTTCCAAGCCACCCTAATCCTCAGTTCCAGTACTTTTTTTCTCCACCTCCAAACCCTGAAAAAGCTGAACCAATGAAATAGTTTAGAACAAGCTAAAAAGAATAGGAGCTTATTTTCTGCTAAGTTAGTAACATGTTCACTTGATTTGGTCAGCTCTCCTGTAGAAATATAAACTCTTCAATCTTCTAAAATTTGCTCATTCTTTCATTTAACAATCACTGGGTAGTGAACGTCCACTATGGGCTAGCTATTGGGCATACAAAGAAAGAAGTGAATGCAGACTTTCTGCTTTTAAAACAATTCAAAATCTTGAACTACATTTCTTACAGAGTAGCCATGAATGGTGTGTCACTATTTAAAATAAATCAATTAAAATTTTTAAAAAAGATTAGTTATCCAGTCAATAAACCTAGTTTAAGTTTTCAGTAGCCACATGTAGCTATTGGCAACCATATTGAACACTGCAGATGCAAAACATTTTAATCATCACACAAAGTTCTTTTGAATAATGCAGATGTAGGACACTTATATCCTCACAGAAAGTTTTATAAGTTAGTGTAGCCTCTAGATAATAAAACTTACACATTTGTAAGCAATAATGTTGTGATGGCAGTCTTCAGTAAGGAGTACATAACGTCAGTGATATAAAACTTTGCTTGTGGAAATTAAAGGAAAGCAAAAAAGATTAAGTAGAAGACGGCCAGAAAGACAAAAGAAGGTCATTTTAAACAGTAATGTCAACATGTGCCAAGGCTCAGGTGCATGACATAATGTATTTTTGGAAATTAGGAAGAAATTTAGTATGTATAAAGAGCATGAATACAAGAGACATCAAAAGCTATCAACATGAATCGCAGGGAAAGCTACAAACATACTTTAAGCAGAGGTATAGCATGGTCATATACTCTTTTAGAAATAAAATTAAAAATCTGCTACAGATGCATTAGTAAACTGAGACAAACTTGTGATTCATTTGAATATGTGGGAATAATAGAAAAGACAAACATTGGGTTTTAAAATCATATGCACGAGGAGAGAGGGCAAGATGGCGGAGAAGTAAGGAGCTCCGTACTTGCACTCGCGCCCATACATCACA